>NC_074708.1:32024219-32324219 GCF_024334085.1 Lutzomyia longipalpis
TCACTAAATTGCTCTAACTGAAAAACCGAAAAACATGTCAACTGAAAATGCTCAATTTTTCCACTTTTTCACACTCTCCGCAACTGATTTTTCCTAAAATCACAACACTATGCACTTATTCGGGAAATGCCTCACTTATTTTGACGGGAAATGCAATGAAAATAGAGAAAAATCAATGGTTTTTCTCTCCACTCCTTCTGTCGGTTTTCTTCTTCTTGGCGGCGCGGCGGTTTTTTTTCGGTTCCACCTCCAGCTGTTTTTTTCCGATCTTATCTGCAGTTTCTTTTTGAATTCACAAACTCTTCGGATTTTCCCTATAAGATCACTAAACTATGCATTTTCCTGAGAAATGCAACACTTTATTTGAAGGAAAATGCAGTGGAAATAAGGAAAATTTCGAGTTTTTCACTCCACTCCTGCGTCTATCGGTTTTCTCGCGCGCGGATTTTTTTTCGTACTGTCAGCGGTTACTGCAAAAATGCAGTTAATTTCATAGTGAAGGTGGTAGGAGAATTAAAATTTTTCTTTTATATTCCCTATATTCCTCTTGTTTGCCTTCAGTGAGAAAATTCAGGAGTTTTCATGAAAAATTGTTGGGAAAATTAAGAAAAAATCAAGTTTTTCAACATTTTCCTTTTGTGAAAAGATGCAAAAACCATCGATGTTTTACAAATCGATAGTCACAGCAAATTGGAAACTATCGGTGGGAAAAGACTATATCGAGGAACCGATAGTTTTTCCAAAATTATCGATAGATAACTGTCGATTTTCGATTGGAAAACTATTCAAACGCATCACCAGGCATCCTTTTTTAGGGTTTTCATTCGGGTATTTTTCCAAAAGTCTTACATTTTTTGCACATTATAAGAAAAAAATTGATTGTGGCATCGCGAAAAAAAATTTTCCCGCTCCGCCCGAGCATTATAAGATTATAAGTTATCAGATGATTCAATCGACGCATTTGCTGTCACAGCAACACGTGCTTTGTTTACATTTCTAGTGCTACGCAAAATTCTCCTCACTATCCAGCAAATATGGGTAAACCACAGCGCAGGAAGAAGATGCATTCAGGTGACACACACCTGAGACGTCGCTGGAGGACACGGAGTCGCAAGAAGGATCTCGATGAGGTAATTAAACCCGAAAAAAATCCCTCAAACGCAGCAACTAATTGGAGGTTTGTTTTGCAGATTGATGAGGATTTGACCAAGAAATCCGATGAATTGCTTAATCAGGAAGTTGACTTGGACAAGCCGGGATTTGCCCAGTTCTACTGCATTCACTGCGCTAAATACTTCATCGATGACAATGCCATGCAGAGTCACTTCCGGACAAAGGTCCACAAGCGCAGGCTGAAAGCCCTTGAATTGGAACCCTACAGTGCTGAGGAAGCTGAACGTGCTGCTGGACACGGAAGCTTCCGCGAGGCAAAGAAGCGGAAACTTGAGACCCAATTCCGCGATCCTGACGACGAGAATCGCACTAAAGTCATCGTCCGGGAAGCAGAGGAGGAAATGCAGACAAAATAGAAACTTCAAAATATTTTCTTCAGAACTATTTAATTGAACACAATTTTCAGTAAATAGTTTTTACATCAATTTTCTTGTCCTCAATATTGTTCGCCCAGCTATTTTGTCTTTTTAATCGATACTATTTTTTTTCTTTTTTTTTGCATCTCAACTTTAACTTGAAATCAAAATTTATCATTTTTTTTCTCTATTTTCTCTGCTGAATTTTCCTTTTATTTGAACAAATATTGAAGTGGTGGTGCTCATTTTTTTCAATTTATTTTTCTTTGTTAAAATTTGCCACTTTGCACAACATTTAAAAATGAGTTTTTTTTTAATGTCCTTCAAGTGTCCCTCAAGGGAGTCCCACACCCCATGCTGTGAAGATGGCCATTGCCCTTTTATCACAATTTTTCCCGCATTCATTCATTTTGCAAATCCTTCGGCCATCGCACATGGAGGGGAGGGGGTTGATTCTTTGGTCCAGAAAACACAAATTATCTCCTAAAACATTTTTTCTTCCTTTAAAACACAATCATAACTTTTTTTTTTTGAGAATTATATCGTGGTTAAATACAAAGAACAGCCTTTTTTATTCCTTAAAAATTACTTTTTCTATCCTCTCTTGATTTCTCTTTTTTTTTCATTCGTTTCTTGCGCCCCAATTGGAAAGGAGAAGAAAACACAAAAAGGGGATGTTGGGGGTGTGACTCATGTGATGAGCCGGGGCGCATGGAGGCCGTGAACGTTGTCAATGGGGGGCACATGGGTAGACCCCGGTGGACCCCAATCGTGGAGGCCACGTGAATTTGCCAAACGGTGCGTCAGTCGGTGAGCAATGCTGAAGCCTCCGCTGCCCTCGAGCTGCGTTAGAACGATTATTACTTGCCTAGAATTGGGAGTGAAACAAAATATTAATGGGGTAAAATAGTGAATTTTTGAGAGATAATTTTTCCTGAATTCCGTGGAAATATTTTAGATTTCCCATGACAACTATCTTATAGGAAATTTTCCGGGCTACAACTTTGTCTCAGACGATTTTTCTCTATCTCAACGGGAAAATGCCTTTTCAGGCCATTTTCCAAACTCTTGCATTTACACTGTTTTGCCCCAACCCTGGGGTAAAATGGTGAATTGTTTGCAAATCTTAATTCAATGAAATTATTTTAGCAAGGTACAATAATATCTATTGAGAATGAGAGATTTGTGTACCCATTAAGACTTTTTTTTTTAATAAAAAAATGCAAAAATAAACGTTTTTAAAAAAATTACCTTTTTAATTTTTTTAGTTTATAAAAATTGATAATAGTGAGTGATCAAACTTCCTTAATTATATGCACTAGTTATAGGGGAAAGCGGGGTTAAAAAAGTCACTTAAGGGTTTAGAAAAAGTTCAAAATATCATATTTCCCAAATGGATAAAGCGAAATGTTTAGCTCAATTCTTTAGGAAAGTCAATCATAACGCGTCCAGTTATAAGAGTTGGTGTCCCACAACGTGTAGAAGTTTGTTTATGCGTTGAAATACTATTTGTGAGCAATATTAGTAGGCAAAGTTTATTTTTTTTTTGTGAAAATCAGCAATTTGATGCATAAAAATGGTCATATCTCTAGTTCTATAACACCTACAGAAATTTCGTGATTAGTTTTGGAAAGGTCTTGAAATAAGCTATAATTTGACATATAGGTATCTCAATGATTTTCAAGGTCACCTCTAGAACACAAAGTGGCGGATTTTTGTTTCACAAAAAGAGTTTTTCGCAATTTTCGTCATGAAGGAATGGTTCTAGAGGTTTCTGATGTTCTAGAAAGTTGCAGATAATTGCAAAACCTTTAATTTGATACCAAATTGAGCAAAATCGGACAGACCGTTCAAGAGATATGACTCTTAGAACTTTTCAAATTCAAGAATTTTTCAAATAGTCATATCTTCTAAACGGCGACATAGATTTTCTTCATTTTCGGACTGGTGACAGATATTGAGTCAGGCTACAACATATCAAAATTTAAAGGAAATCTATAACAGATGTTCGGAGATATAGCCCCTTAAAGTTAGGCAATTTTTGTTTTTGATTTTAGCGCTTCTTGCGGCAATTTTTGGAACTTGAAATGTTCTAGATAGTTGTAGGGCTTCTTGAAACCTTTCATTTGATACCAAGATCGTCAAAATCGGTCAAGCCGTTCTCAAGTTATATCGAAAAAACACTTTTTGCTTTAGGTCGCCATATTTGCTAAACGGCTTGACCGATTTTCAAGTATGAGTTATCGATGAAAACGTCTCACTGAGCACTACAACATACTAAAATTTCAGACCTCTAGCTATAAGGGAACTGATTGTCGGTGTTTCAAAATGGCGAACGGCGGCCATTTTGAATTCTGAAAATGCAAAAAAATGAAATTTTACACCCACATTTCTATAGAAAACTTCAAACCCGAAGTCTCTATCTGTTACCGTTCTGGAGATATAAGGCAAAGCTTGGACCACCGGCCGGCCGGCCGGCAGGCCTGCCGGATCAAAAATTTTCCACCACCATTTTCGTAATGTGGGATGTCTAAAACGTGCTCATACCAAGTTTGAGCCCGATCTGAGGTGGTCGGTTTTTCCGACGATTACAATACTTGGTGTTGGCCACGAAGTGGAACACCAACTAATTTACTGCCCTACAACACATTCTCAGATCATTCTGTTCTATCTAGCTAGGAAATATGATATTTTAGGCTTTTTCCAAACCCTTAAGTGACTTTATTAGCCCCGCTCTCCCCTACAGATTAAGGAATTATTTTTTCAAAAATTTTAAATTTCTTTAAAAAAAAAAACCAAATTCACCATTTTGCCCCAAGCGGTATTTTTTTTTACTATCAGTGTTCTACGGAAAAATTCGGATTTTTTTTTTGAAAATTCAAATTGGATTCGTGTTTAGCAATAGTTAGTTTGTCTAAAAATGCATTTGGATCAAGAAAATTGCAGAGAATTTCGCCAAAACTTAATTTTTAGTTGAGAAGTCAGAGTAACTTTGAGGTTCGAAAAATTTGTTTTTCAAATAAAAGCCAAAATATTGGATCAAGTATTATGAAACTTTCTAGGCTTCGGCAGGGGTATGAAGTGTAATTACTGACAAAATTAGACTGATTATCACCCACTACTTTTTAAGATATCAATTTTTTTAAATTTTTTTCCCATTCACCATTTTACCCGTCACCCCTATTTTTCCATTAAAAATAATATTTTTTAATGAATTTTCCTTACGGAAAAATTCTTTTTTAATTACGAAATTTTTTCTATGTAATTTAGGGGAATGTGGGGCAAAGTTGATCATTTTTTTTGTTATTATTTTATTCTTTAAAAGCAAAAAAAATGATTTTAAAAACTAATTTTGATAAATTTCAAACAATTCTAGAATTTTTGAGAGAATTTTTTTTTCAGAGTAAAATATTCCCTGTTCTCTATGACATTTCGATGACTTATTCTCCCATTCATCAGGTACTTTGACAATATTTTATGGAATACCCTTTAAAATAAATTTTATCAACAAACCTTTGTAATGGAGGCACAGAATCAACAGTCTTTAACTCTCCCCGAGTCGACACCACGTTGTAGCTCTCTTGGCAGTCACATTTAACATGAATCCATTTATTCTCATGCCGATTCTCCACCATCACCACCAATCCTGCCCAGCCCTTTTGCAGAGAATTTTTTGTTAACAAAAAAAATAGCAAAATTATGGAATTTTCAAGAAGTTTCGGAGACTTACTTTGGTCAAGTAGTACGCCGTCATGCCTTCCCTGCCTTCGTGCCTCTGCCCCTTGGTCAGCGTTAAGCTAATAATGGCATCCGCCAGGAGGAAGCCTGGCGGTGAGATCTGCTCCACGTAGAGACGCTTTGAGCTATGAATGGCCAGGACGCATTGCGGATAGAGGGATGGATCCTCAATGCCCGTGTGCCAGTGATTGAAGGCCAAGCACACGAGGAGGTATAAATCCCTTTCCAGCATTTTATGGCATCCCACAAATCCACGAACCTGCAAAAGAACATTTCCCCTCATCCAAATTCTCAAATCAGCAAAAAGAGGAGGATGTACCAACCTGTCTTTTGCTGTGCTCCACAAGTCTCCCAACTTCGGGATTTGCTGGAGATCTCGTCCGGAATATCACAACACAGAGATCCAATTGCGATCGCTGGGACTTCTCGGAGTTCCTCTGGCCCTCCTGGAAGAGCGTAAACTCCGCTTCGGTCGGTTCAAGCACAGTCAGGAGGACGCACGACAGTGAGCAGAGTGGCTGGAGTGTTCCCTGCAGACGCACCTCATTCCATCCACTGCGTACCTTGCAAATATCAATGCAATCAAAGTATTTGAGAACATCCTCAAAGGAGATCCAGAAAACCCCTTCGGAAGCTCCGTGCGGCATTAGAGCCTCTCGCAGCTCATCCGTCCACAGGGGTGAATCATCAGACCAATCTCCTCGCCACGAGTAGTGACCCCATGGATTACGCAGCTTCAGTAGCCTGTGATTCTGAATGTCACGCACATCGAGCACGGAATACGCATGACGAGGACGTAGCCCCTTGCGCTGATACTCCTCCTCATCCACTTTCATATTTCCCCCACCACAGCTGGCACCCATGAGGAATTTCACAAGGCGCGAACTAAGCAATTGTGCCCAAATTAAGTCCTTATCCAGCTCATCCTCGCTCGGCATGGGCAGAGAGCTCGGCTGAAGGGGGATACTCTCACACGGTGCCCCCGTGAGTGTGGCTAATCCCTCAATGGCACGCCCCGAGACGAGAGCTTCGTAGCATCCGTGAATCTTTGCCACAGCCTTCTCAATTAGCGGCACCCACAGTTGCTTCCGCTTTGCCTGTGAATACACTAAATGGCCACGCTTGTCGCACGGCAAAAGATCATCCACCAGCACTGTTGTCCACTTCCCATCCTTGCAGAGACGAACCTTTCAAAGAAAAAATCCATTTAATTCACCATTTCCGGCAAGAAATTACCCCAAAATGACAAAGTTATAACTCACCTGATAAGCTCCCTGTGGACAAATCTCCTTCGTCACGAGCACTTCCTTCACAAGATCCTCCCTCTCCGCCAATACGGCCAATGCACTTAGCAACCAACAATTCCCCAAGACTCCTTGACAAATATCCGATGGCAATGGGGTCCGGAAGACTGCCCACGGTGGGAAATTCCCTCCGTCGCAATTAATCTCCGACGGACGTCGCCACTGGACAACGGGATTGCTGTCAGTATTGGAATTGGGATTGTAGTAGAGACTCCTCGGTGCTGGCGGGAAGGAATCATCCACAAAGAGTTCCCCATTTTCACGACAATATTGTATAATGTGCTCCCACTTATTTCGTGCCTCATTCTCCTCAATTTGCCGCAAATTCTCCATGAGTTTACTCTCCATTTGACTAGCATCACCCCCAGGGGTGACGGTGGGTGCTACACCACCAGCCCCACCGATACCATCTCCCGCGGGATTATTTATCAACAACCCCCGGTGACTGGAGCATATTTCACAAACAACACTCGCTGATGAATTCTCAAAGGTACACGCTGGGCATTGCCATGTTTTTGTCGATGGGCTGCCGCTGGAAAAAAATTATTCTCTTTTAGGCTATCCTTTGAGTTGATTTTGGTTGATTTTTAGATAATTTTGAACTGGTTTCGCTCGTTTTTTTTTTAAGAATTTTAATCTTTTTCGAGCTTATTTTGAACTGATTATCTTAAGTCTTAACTTTTGACTAATTTTAATTTTTTTTTTAGGTGATATTGGTCATTTTTGTAAAGATTTTAACTGGTCTTACGTCGATTCTTTGATCTTAAGCAAAGTGATCATATGAACAGATTTTAATTATTTTGGGGATGATTTTGAAGATTTTTAATTCGATTTCGCTCGTTTTTTAAAAGGATTTTATTCATTTTCGAGCTTATTTTGAACATTTAAGATAATCTTTTCACCGATTTTAATCATTTTTGAGGCAATTTGTGTCACTTTGAGTTCCTTTAATTTACTATAAGTCGATTCTGATTAATTTTTTAGCAGATTGATTTTGTAAGCAAGATGTTAGTTAATGAGTAAATTTCAATTATTTCGGGGATGATTTTGAACATTTTTGAGTCGATTTGCATCATTTTTTAACAGATTTTGTTAATTTTTAATCCTTTCAGGTCCGCGATCAATCTAGCTAGCTGATTGAATTAAAAATAATTTTTATAGGTTCCTTTGAGCTCAAATAAGACATTTTTGGCAAAGAATCTCAACTCGAAGATTTTCGGGTTTTTTGTCCTTCCTTATCTTAAATGATTTTGATCATTTTTCAATAAATTTAAATTATTTTTTAACGGTTCTTGATCCTGATATTTTTTTCATCAAAGTCTTAAACATTTTTGCGCTCCTTTTTACTGATTTTGATAGTTTTTGAGCCATTTTTTCTCATTATTCAATCTGATATTGGTTGTTTTGAGCTGATTTCGATAATTTTTGAACGAATTTTGATAACTTTTCAGCCGTTCTGACTATTTTAGATTCAATTTTAATCATTTTTTAAACAGATTTATATCATTTTGAGTTGATTTTGATAAATTTTGAATTTTTTTTTTAGTTTGTTTTATACATTTTGAATTGATTCAAATCTTTCTTGAGTCGATCTTGATCAATTTAAACTAATTTAGTTAATTTAGAGCTGGTTTTGATAATTTTAAACTGATTTAGAACCGATTTAGTTCATTTTTGAGCCAATTTTCGTCATTTTGATTTAATTTCTTTTAAATATATTTTTTAATGAATTTGTCAGAAGTATGAGTTAACTTTCATTCGACAATCAGTTTCCTTTGTGTGGCGCCCTGAATAGAGGGGCGTCACAGGGCTTTGGTCAACTCCTCTAGTAACCTCAACCCTCGTAGTCCTCAAACTAATCTATAGAGCACTTACACGCACAGCCATTCCCGCACAAGGCTGAGCTTCGACTAACTCTCTCTTCTACACTCATCAGCACTCTTTGATATTTTCTCATCTAATTACTCTCTCAGTGCTCTCCTACATTCTCTTGTGGATTCTCATATTCTCTCGCCTATTTGAGGGTTTGTAACCTAGAGGCAGAAGCCGTTGCCATGGGTGGGCAGCCATTACAATTACCGCCAATCTAAGGGTACTCACTCTATGAGCAGGTTAATATTCGCTGGATAGTGAGTCGGGCGCTACATTTGGCCCAAAAGTGTTAACAAACTTGTCTAAATAGACTAACTTAAAAAAAAATTAAATTTAATTTAAAATTAATGCAGAATAAAATTTTATAACTTTGTTAAAAATAAACCAACAGAGATTCAACATAACAAACATTATCTCCGTCCCCTAGAGTTCCATTTTAAACCCTCCTCTCTCTTTCTCTAAAAATTAATTAAATTCATACCCCTGGATTATCTAACTTTAGCACTATGCTCATAAATTTTAGTCACAAAACTTATCTTGGATTTAATTTATCTTTCATGAAAAAACCCTCCCGCAAAAACAAATTGAATAATTTGGAAGTCCCGTAAAAAGGCAGGAAGGATTCCGAAAACCTTTTGCATTATTGAGAGGCTCATCGTTTGGTGACTTTCACCATTTATCTTCGATTTTTCTCCTCTGTGTATGTGCCAAAAATAAGCTCCTCATTGCGTGGGAGGGCTTCAAAGGGGGACGGTTGAATTGTATATTTTATTTACACACAACTTCAGCCACTTGGGAAGGTTTTTTCCTTCTCAACTACTGACTGTATAAATTTCTCTTTTAGGGATGTTTTGAGTGTATTAGAGGAGAGAAAAGTTTATTCACCTGCTATGCCGGTTGGCGTGTCCACTGGCATTCCGACCTATTACTGCCCCCGTGGAATGGCGCTTTGGGATGGCCCCTGATGACCTATCGTGGCGCGGTGAGGGACTCCTCGAAGCTCTCTGTGCGGGAACAGCGAGACTACTACCCGTTGCTGGACCACTGGCCACGGGGGAGACGGAGGATGCCACCGCACCGCTGGCCGAATTGGCGGGAATGGATGCGAGAACTTGACGATTGTGGTGGTAGCCCGTCTTCCCGTGCCCTGCATTTGCCGACGTGGACTGATGCCCAGACCCGGTGGCCGTGTAGGGGCGATAGTTTGTTTGATGCCCCGAAATCACTGGCACCTGTCGCGTTGTCTTGCACGCAATGCACGTTGTTGTGGACAAAGAATTCTTCAGCGTGCACTGATGACATGCCCAGAATTCCCCTTTACGCAGTGTCTTATCCTCCGTGATTGAAATACTCCGCAACTTCGATCCGCCACACACAACACACGCCATGGAACCCGCTGAATTGACCAACGTGCACTTCTTGCACGTCCACTCAGCCTCCGAGAGGCTCGCCTCAAAATCATCCTCGAGATCCTGCTCGAATGTCGCAATGGGCACCTCCACGAGTGTGGGCACCTCATCGAAGCCACCGCCATGACTCGATTTGAGCTCTTTGCTACTCCCGGATGAGCGCAACACACCCCCATCCTTTGTCACCGTGATGAGCGATGGCTGTGTCAGGGAGGCGGGTGTCCTGTTCGATTCGCATATGTCACACTGCTCCACCCACAGCGGATTGTAGGCATATGAGCATTTTGTGCACGTCCACATCCTCGGGACTGAAGTCGGCGTTACCGCTTTCGCCGGGCCTGTGGGTGTTGCCATTGTCCTGCAAGTGACCCATTTTGCACAATGTATTTTACATGCATTTTATTATCCTCCTCAACACAATACACTCCTTCCGTATAAATGTGTAGGAATTATCAGCTAAAAATAACAGAGTTGAGTGCCCTAAACGTGTAGATTTGAGATTAAGATTATTGTTTCTTTTATTTATTTATTTTTTTTTATGAAAGAAAAATTTTGTTTTTTTTTATAGATAAATTGAAACTCGGAATTTGGTGTTTCTTTTTGTCTTTTATTTCCTCAATTTACTTTGTTTCAATGCCCTGAAGAAGATCCAATAAGGATCGAAACGTCAGTGAATTAAAGAAAAAACAAAAGACAAAGAAGGCAGAAACTCCGCATTTTGATTTTATTTTAAAATTTTGTAGTTAGGCTATAATTCATCGTAGAAAATTTCTTTTATTTTTATGATAAAAAGGTCATTTTGGTAATTAGCGTAAAAAGGAAAAAAAATTGGTATTCACCATAAAAAAAACGAGTCTCCCAACTTTTATAAGTCTCCAAAAATAAAAAATAAAATAGAATTGTTATTCATGTTAAAGCTTTTTATGGAGTTTTTTCTTTTATGATAAAAGTGAGTTTTGGAGGTCCTTCTATGAGCATCTTAAGCTATTTTACGCCATTTCATGATGTGAAACAATATTAATCTGGCAGCAATTGATCTCATACTAAAATTATGAAGGCCAAATCATTTTTTTTTGTTTAGTTTTTGCTGATTATTAGCAATAAAAAAAATAAATTAATTAATAAAAAAAAAAAACAATTCTGTCCACCATGCATTCGATGAATTCTTCATAATTTTATGGAATTGTTTGTAATGACCATTTCAAAGGTTTACCCATACTTATAAAAAAAATTTATTATAAAAAATCGATATTCTGCGTAAAATATTTTTTAAATTGAACTTTGAAAATTTTTAGAATTTTCTCCGGTGAGCGTCGGGTAAAATTCGATTCAGCAATTAAAACTTTTGAATTGCAAGAGCTTTCGACACTCTGCGTGTCATCCTCAGTGGTCAAATAACTTCTGGATTAATTGTGTGAATCACGTCATAATAGATGAGGAAGCTATAGGCATACTAAGTTATTAATTTACAATATTGTTATTTGACCACTAGGATGACACGCAGAGTGTCGAAAGCTCTGGCAATTCAAATGTTTTAATTGCTGAATCGAATTTTACCCGACGCTCACCGAAGAAAATTTTAAAAATTTTCAAAGTTCAATTCATTCTTTCACGTCGGCTTACTACAAAATATTTTTTAAGTTATAAAAACTTCTTTTGACGACTTTTACGATAAAAGTTTATAAAATAAAAGTAAAAGATTTCGCGCGTTGAATATGGTCCTTAGACAAGTTTTTTTTTTTAAATTAGAAATAAAACTCAATGAGATTGATGATAAAACCTGACGAAAAATAAAAGTTACATCCTAGAATTTCTAATAATCTCTTTACTTCTTCTTAGATGTCCTAAGTTTCTTAAGATAAACAAGAAAAAAAAAAACATTTAATTGATTATAATTTTTGAAATATTTTGCTCCCGGAAAATATTTTTTGTCCTTAAATGAATATTCACGGAAAAAAATAAATAGCCAAGGTAGACACAAAAAATATTTCTTCCAGCTATTTGGCGTTAGAATATAATAATGTCCAGGGTAGAAATGAATTATGTCTATCCCAGGCATTTGAAATTTCTAGCTCAGAAATTTTAGAGAAAAATCAAAACATTCAAAAATTAGGTTATGGGATGGTGTTGTCGACTTTCTCTGAATGAGTGCAATTTTCCTGTGGACCCATTTACAGTAACATCTCATGATTGGTCGGAAAATCTCACAGTTTTCCCGGTGATTTATGAAAATGACCATGTTTATGTGTGAATTGGAAAAAAGTGACAAAATTTGTGAGGCAGTTAAAATTCTTTTGTAGCCGAGACTGGAGCTATAACTGGCTCGAGTACAAATTATGTGTGGCAGAGACATATAAGAATTTCTGGCTTGGATATATGTCAATTTCTGTACCGTACAATTTTTTTTTCCGTGTGGAACATATTTTATTAAATATTTAGTTCGTTCAAGGGGTGGGATGCAACACTTAGTTTAGTTTGTCAAAACACTAAAAATTTTTACAGAATTTTCTGTAAATTTTGCACCCGGAATTGTTGAAAAGATTTCCGGAACAATGAAATCATGAAAATCACATTATTTATCAGGATATTCAGAATTCAATGTCATTCAAGAATAACAATTCAATAATAATAATTCAAAAGAGTTGCACCAGGTCAAAATCATATACAAAGGAAAATTAAATCTATTTTTAAACTTTTCTACACGAATGAGAAACCCGGAAAAAATCTTTACAATTTAAAAAATTTTGTAATTCAAAATCATTTGCCAAATTTTTGGTAGAAATATTAGAGAAAAATTAATCAAATAATCAAAATCAATTAATCCCAATCTCATCTAGAAAATCTTTCTACACTTGGCAATTCAACTCTGATACTTTAATCCATTTTAAGAGAGCATAAAGATATTACAAAATGTATAATTTTCAAATGTTTAGCATTCACTGTTTTTTTTTAGAGAATGAAAACTAATAAATGTGGAGAGCTGAAGGGATGAATGGATGAGAAGGAATCAGCGCCTATATAATATTCATCTAAATATACATACATTTCTAAACACTTAAGAAAAGAATAGAACATACAACATAACTACTACAGCAGCCATGCTATGCAGGGGAATTGCTGAGGGGGAGGGCTGGGGCAGATATGTATATAACATAAAAGAGATGAGAACTAATTATGAATAGAGATAAATCAACACAGAGAGCAACATCAACGGCAGGACGTACACTTTTCTCGGCCCCTTCCACACTTTGCTGTAAACTTCACCACCATCGCACCCTCCTGCTGCTGCTGCCGCTGTTGCTCCCGAGGCATCCTGCTCAAGGCGATTGATGCAGGATGTAGTGGCAATTTGTGTAGCCTTCACATTTCCCCCATCCATGAGATTGGGCAGGCGTTGGGGGTTATTATTCTGTGGTGACGTATGCCGTATTGTGGCGTAGAGTGTCTCACTTTGTGCCTTCTTCACGCACCCCAATTGCCCCGCAATGCGTCCTCCTGGATCCGAGATTCCAATGTACGAGTACTTGGGGTCCGTAGCATTAGCCCTGCTGCGCACCTTATTGTGCTTATTCACCACCGCATACAAGGGCTCTGTGCGTTCCTCCGCGCGATTGTCCGGATTGTGCACCACACCCTGATTCTCATAGATGTGAGGAGCAGCTCGTGAGATGACTTTGTGATTCTCATACGGAGGATTATTGTTGCTCTTCGCATCATTTGCCTGTCTCAATACTTCGTAGTAGTTGTCATCGAGCCCCGAGGCAATGGGAGTCCCTGCGGCAATCCATTCCTTCACCCCACACTCCCCATTCCGTTGTGCCCCCACAATGGGTTGACTATTGGTGAGACTAACGCTACCACTCCTTGAGATTGTCGTCACAATGTACCGCGTGCTCGTATCCGTCGTGCTGCTGCACTGATTCCTATTACATACCCCACACACATCGCAATACAGCCGAGTCTTCCCCATCGATCCGGACGCTACACCACAACCATCAGTCGATGATTTCAACACCAAACAAATACAAATGGTTATTTACAAAATCACAGAAAGAGAGAGAACTTCATCAGAGAGTGTCACCCCCGAAAAAAAAAACATTTTTTTTCTTTGGTTTTGGGTGGAAGAGAAGGAAATCCTTTTGTTTACCCACGGAAAATATTATATTTTATATTGAATGGACACACAAGGAGACCAAAAAAATCCGATTGGAAAAACACATCGGGATTGTCATTGAAAGCGGAAAAACACAAAGTGTGGCCTCTGGCTGTGAATTTTCCTACCTTTATACACTACCTGCCCCAAATTATCAATATGTAGTAATTTCTGGAGGTCAGAAAATTCCTCTCTGACTCACTAGAAATACCCAAAAATGTTTCTGAAATACTTCTTTTTTTTTATACATGAAATTATCATAAAAAATCATTTTATTCATCCAACATTTTATTAAATTAATTGGTTTATGAATGTGAAATGAACGATTTTTTTCATTAAGAAATATTAAAAGAACTTTATTTAAAGCAACTTTGCACTGAGACTCCATCTATTTGATGGATTTTGCATTGGGCTGACTTCATTGTCCAATTAAAGCTCATTTTCATGTCTTTGTTGAAATATCAATGAATGAGAAGAAGAATGAGACATTTGCTCTGATTGGTTGATAAACTTACGAAGAGTCTTTATTTGTTAATTACTAACTGACTTAACTTCTCTATATGGTAGACCTTCGATGCAAAGTTGAGTTGAACACCGTTCTTCAAAGCATTTTAGAATGACTCTTAAAAGACTTTTGAACGTATTATTTTTGAGAATTTTTGGAAGACTTTTTGACATTTCTCAAGACGAAACATTCCTTTATTTAATATTCAATGACATTTTGATGAATTATTAATATTTTCATCAGGTATCAAATCTTTTATAGAATATCTTGTAAATAGCATTATGAAGATTGGAACCATTTTTTCAATTCTTTGTCTTGTCTTTCAATCTCTTTTTTAATCAATTTTTGGAAGTTTTTCTTAAACTTCGTTAAATTTACAAAATTATTTATTATTTTCAAGTTCGAAGATTTTTTAAAGTTAAAAAAAATATTAAACGTTAGAAAAAACGTCAGAATAAATGAAATAATAAAGAGAAAACAAGCGGTAAACGTTATAAATCTTCATAGAATATCGAACGTTAGAAAAGAAAATGCCAAGCGTTTCAAAAGAGACGTCTAACGTTCTAAAAGTGTCAAATGTTAAAAATAAAATCGCAAAACTTTAGAAAGAAAATTTTAAACGTATAAAAACTAATGTCAAGTGTCACTAAAAAGAAATGTCACACGATATAAAATAAAAGTCAATTATTAACAATGTTAAACGTTCGAAAAAATACGTCAAACGTTTGAAAAGAGACGTCAATCATTCGAAAAGAATTATCACATTATGGAAATGTCAAACATTAGCAGAAAATTGTGAAACTTCTGAAAAGAAACATTAATCGTTAGAAAATCAAGAAACGATAAAAAAGAAATAACAAACGTTAGAAACGAAACGTCAAACTGTTGTCAATTGTCAAAAACTGTTAATTTTAGTGCCTCAGCCGTTAATACATATGGTTCAGTAATCTCTGTCTTCATAAAAGTCGATTAATTAGCCCTTAGTTAGATCAACTAAAACCTTATTAATTTATTTTCATCGTCCTGACTAAACCATAATTTTAATTTCTCAATATTTCGCGTTTTAAAACAACTAAGAATAATTCACAAAAATTTAAAGTGATTTAGACTTAAAATTTATTCAAATGAGAGCTAAAAAAAACTGCTGAAGAACAAACCTTAATATCTTCTTTACTTATACTGAGGAAAAGGGAAAAGAAATGTTGGATTATTGCCAAGATAGAACCAAGTAAAAAAAATCGTTCATTCCATATAGATCAACCCACTCAATTTTCTTCAAGTTTAGTAACAATCTTAACCGAAATATAATTCACTATTAAAGAAGACAAAAATTCAGTTCATTCCGGTATAAAAGTTTCTCAATCACAAAAGCTTCACACTAATGAGCATCAATTAGGGCAGACAGTAGTTTGATGTCATCAAGAATAGGGAGCTTATTGATTACTCAATGGAGTCATGTTGCTCCTGTGTAGCTTTTTTTTTTGCCCCCCACCTTCCCCCAACAATATCTCCCCCCTGAAATTATCTTGCGTGATAACAGTGGATGCCTAAATAATTAAGTAAAAATAACGACCTTTTTCATGAATATTTTAGCAATCTACCCGCGCGCAGGGGGTCAAAAAACTAAATATTCGGTGAAAATTTTAGAAAGAGAGCCCGCGCAGGGGGTGGTGGCTTTTAAGCGCCAAAAATACGATTGGGGCCTGAGTGTGGTTGATAATGGAGGTGTTTGTGTATAAATTCAACAAAATAATGCACGGAAATTCACCTAAATTGCCGTGGTAGGACCTGGTGTGCCCGTAAAAAATGCATTTTATAGAATAAATATTTAAATTTTTTTCTGCCAACACGCCAGGAGGGGGAATTGAGTTTACAGAGAGAGAGAGCCAGCCAGCTTTTGTGTATGGGGCTTTCATTGGAGGACAATCCCGAGAAAAAAAGTGTGAGGAAGTTCCTGATTAAATATCCAGGAAATATTTATTGAAGAGAATACAAAAGGGGGAGGGGAGAGAATTTAGTGACGAAAAATGTGGGAAGAAATAAATAAGGGGGAGGAATCATCAAAGCTACCTGAAGTAGATGCGTCCGGAAGGTTTGGGCGTCCACAGTGACTGTCGCTGAAGACGGGATCCGAAATATTGGAGAGTGATTTATTTATCTTCTGATTCGAATAGTACGGCGTATCACTGCCGGATTCATCCAATGAGCGTTGCTGCTTCCCCACGATGGCCACACACCCAGCACGCGTGATCCGTCCACTCGGCGGTACGGCTAAATTGTGCTCCTGCTTCTGGTGCGCACACAAATGGTACTTCTTCTCCAGCAGGAATGACGAGGCATTGAGGAGGCACGAGGCACACCGTCGTATGTGGTAATCCCCGGAATCCATACTCAGGCAGCGTGTCCGGAAGCAGTGAAAGACACGCGTTTTGGGATCCTCGGTGGTGGCTTTTGTGGCATCGCGCCCCAAATTGCGCTTAAGTGTTTCCGTATAGATGGGGGCAAGGTAGCTGACGGTCTCACAGTTGAGGCAGTGCCAGGTGACGGAATTCCTGTTGAGACTTGAGCACGTCTGGCAGTTCCATGTTCGCGTGAGGCTCGGTGTACTCGGGGAGCGTGGCAATTTCAACTTCAGCACCTCCTGATGTGCCCCAAAGTACTGATGGATCAACTCCTTGAAGTAGATCTCCTCGTAGTGTCGAATTATTTTGTACACCCTACGCGATTCTCCGCTGTGGACAAGGAAACTCTCATTTTTTCTCCTCTCTTTCTTTCTTCCTTCACACCCACATATGCGAGGTACGGAGCCCCCTCTCCACTCTCTCCACACTCCCTTCACGCCAGTCACACGCACTGCGGACACACAGGATGTCCAGGATGTGTGTGAACTTGTGCGAGGGAGTGTGGTAGAGCCGGAGAAAGGGACAAAACACAGCAAGAAAGAAAATTGAGCAGTGAGAAAGATTTTTTTTTGACACAGGGTGTTTTCCAATAGCTTGGGGGATGGGGGTATTTGGGGTTAGCCCCCGTCTGTAGCGGGGGCACCCAAGTACCGTATTGTTGGCCAAAAAAGGGGTTGATGAATTGTGATGGAAAACATGGTAAAAGAAGGGATTTTTTGTTGAAATTTACCATCCAGCTGTCAAAATGCAAACTTTCCGACCAGACAACCCCCCTTTTTTTTGCGCGAGACTCAAAAGCCCCCCGACTTCCTTGGGGGCCAACACTACCCACCGGCACGACCCTCCGGATGGGGCGGCACAGGGGGCCACACACGGGGACAATTTAGAGAGCACACAAACAGCGACAAAATTTGCTTTTAGAAATTACCCATCATTATTAAATCCAGATGATTTCTCAAATAATCTGACATTCTCACAATTCAGACACTTTGTATTCTCCGTGGGGTTGATTAAGTTACAATTTGTACACTGCCACTGGAGCACGGATGCTATTGAACCCATTTTCGCTTGTTTTCAGCAATTTCATGGCGATTTTTTAGGTGCAAAAACACTTTTTTACAAAAAACTTTTCTAACAAAAAGGACTTTTCCACCCCGGTGAACCACTGCACATACTCGTCTCAGCTGCTCGGTCTTTGTTCACCGACGCATAAGCTATACGGTACTAAATTGCTATTTCTCTGTGCTCAATTCTCTTGTTTTCTTCAATAATTCTCCCCAGAAAAATGATATTTCATTGGAAAATTATGTTAGGGAAATGATTTTCTTGCAAGATTGCTTTGAATCTCGTTATTTCTCATTTAAATTCGAGAAAAAATATAAAATTTTAGAAGTAAAGTATTGTCCACTGGGTTAGTGACTTCAGCGCCTCATGTGGTGAACATTCAGGCCATTCTTCCAGCTGTTCCAGCGAACAACACAGAAGGTGTACTGAGACAAAGTGAGGCAATCTTAGTGACAAAGATAAAATAATTTTCCTTTGAAGATTTTTGTTTATTGAGCGGGAAAATTTCTTTTTGTACGCGTGTCCCAAAAAGTGAATGGAAATTCTTCTCAAATTCGAGAAGAAATCATTTGACACCGCGATGAGGACTTTTTTGATGCTCTTTCAAGGAGAGTCTGAGAGTACGAAGAGAGCAAAAGTTTGTGAGAGAAAAGTTCTGAAATTATTCTCTGGCAGAAGAATCTTCAGTTTCGAGACATCCAGAGACGTTTAAAGGGGCAATGGGAATAATTTCTTTCCTTGCTTTCCTTTTAAATTGAATAAAAAGAATTTATTTACATAAGAGAAGCATAAAAGAACGTAAAGAACATTAATGTTGAGACAATTTTAGCCTCTTTAGCCTAAATCGCTTTGCATTATGTATATTTTTTACGTGACCGCATAATTCGCGCGTTAAAATTCTCATTTCAAACAACATGTTCCATGACATCTCAAAGGACACCGCTCAAAACGTTTTGGAATTGAAAGTGTTAACAAAAGAGAGAAAATCTTCTCTGCTGTGAGAGAGCGAGAGTGGAATTTTTCTCTCACAAGCAGAGAAGTGACAGTTCGCTCTGAGATGTGTCACTATTTTGTGGAGTTTACGAATAATTTTCCTCATTTTCCGTGCTCACAAAATCGTGTTTGGTTCAGTTTTGGTGTTCACCTCAAATGATTTACATCGCACAACCTATCCTCGTGCTGGAGTGTCGCAGATTCGTGTGATCGTGATGCCAATTCCCTTCCTGCGTGCTTCCTTCCGGGTGGGTGGCCCATTGGTTTTCCTCCGCGCAAAAAGCAAACCTCTTCTCGTTTGATTTCCGTGGAATTTCCTCACGTCCAGCATCTTCCGGGCACGCGGCAAACGGTGTTGTCTACCGGAAATTGCTTCATTGTGCACTTGGCTAGTCTTTGGGGGGCACTGTGGCCGTGCTTTGGGGCAAATTGTGCGTGATTTTGACCCAAATACCGTGCATGACTTCACGCAGTGAATTCCAAAAACGGCGCGCTTATCTCATCTGTGTGTGCCTGCCTTATCAGCTGGCAGGAAGTTCCCCTTCGTGACTACCTGAACGTACTGAAAAAAAAAAACATAAACGTACACTACCTGCCAAATGCACGCCCACCTCCAGCAGAATCAATTTATCTTGTTTGGAACCATCTCGCGCGAGATGGGGGCCCCTCTGTTAGAGATTCAATTAAAACGCGCTTTCATCGGAATCTTTTTCTTCCTCATTTTAATACCATTAACCATTTCATCGCGAGTCTAAATCAATTCTCGCACAGCCTGCAAATCCAATTTCCTTCACCGACTGGATTATGCGGCTTTTTATGGAAAATTTCGCCGCAACACTCCAATTTAAATTCAATTCGACAAATTGATTTTTTAAAACTAAAATTTTTCCCCAATTTTTTTTTTTGTGATAAAATGTGAATGATTTAATAGCTTCGCTCATTTAAATGCAGAGAGAGAAAAAAAAATGAGCAAAGCTGAAAAATTGTCATCACACATTTTTGTGGCAATTTTAATTCAATTAAAATTACATCAAAAATTTCCCAACACAGAAAGAATTGTTAAGCGCAAAATAAAAAAAACTAAAAAAAGCACAGTGAAGAGCGAGCTTTTTTGCGGTGGAATCCCTTTCCGGATGGAACGCACACACTCATAAAAGAATAATTAAAACAGTTTTAGTGGCCACACAGTTCCTGACACACAGTGCTGAAGGATTAAGGGTCACAACAGGGGAATTTAGTTGGGGGAGCCCTTAAGAGGATTCATCGTTGTCAGCCACATATAGGGACTTCCACTACATTTTTTCTGAAGAGAGATTTGTTCAGCAGCTTCCAAAACGGTGAGTACCAATTATTCCTCCCAGATTTTAGGGCTTCATTTTGCTCATAGAATTAGGGCTGTTTTCAGTTTTTGCATCTCGGAGGGATTAAAAGAGATTTTCGAATGCTAAAATTTTTTTTTGTAAATTCTTTTGTATAAGAATTTAATTTTCTAATAAAAGATATCTTCTGGAGCCGATTCTGTCAAAAAAAATTTCTTTTCTTACAACTTAAAAGTTTGTTGCAAGATTTTGATCGTTGATGTTTTTAAATTGTTCCAATTGTCGTTCTATGAAAGAAAAACAAAGGATTTGTTTTTCCTTGAAAACGGTCATAAAACTCCTTAATGTGCCATAGAAAAGTAATTTTCCTTTAAACACCGATTAAATAAAGAAAGAAACAAAGAGTGAAAAAGAAACTATCAAAATCTTATAAGATTTTTGAGAAAAGTTTTTTTTTCACAAAATCGACCCCAGAAATGATTCAAATTAATCTTACACCAAGGCTACACCTCTTAAACGGCAGTAGCCAATGATAACGCTTTAACCGTATAAAGGAGCCAATCAGAGCTTCTCTGTAAAACTCAGATTCTTCTTCTTATTCTTTTACATTTCATTCTCAATTTGTTTGAAAGTCCTTTTGAAGATGGGATTTCTGTGCATGCGAGATAATCATGAAATTTATTTGGAAACTATTCTTAGAAATTCTTTGACAAACAATAAAACGGATAAGAGCAATAAAATAACAAGAAAAATACAAATTGTCATCAAATACTAGATGGAGAAAATATAACAAATTGCTCAACAAAACAATGAAGAAAACTCTCAAAATATAAATATTCCGTGATTCCTCCACCTCAATACAAAATATAAAAAAAATACGAAACAATCCCAACATCATGTTAACCCTTTATGGGCCTTTTAGGGGGGAGGGACACACCCCCTCTTTATACGCAATCCGTACCCCCAAAAGTGAAATGTATACACCAAATCGTTGATCCATAATCATAACTAAACATTGTATCTCTATGTTGTGTCCCATACACATGATACTGAACAAATATTTCGTAAAGTGTTCGATATTGTGTGTGGTGGAGTGCCAAAAAGGCCAAAACCACCACCACCCCAAAAAGAGAAGATTTGCTTTGGAATAAACAGGCAAAACCATCTGTTAATGTCATGATATCGTATATATTCTTCCATTCTGTCTCTTCCTTCCTTTTTCTTTTTGTCATTTTATGTGAAGTTGTGGGAGATTTACCCCCTTTCAAAAATTCCCCCCTCCACGTCCCTTGAACTTGTGGGGGTGTGTAGAAAAATCTATAGCAGAGAAAAATGCAAAGAAAAGCTCTTTGGTGTGCAAAAGCTAAAGCTGCGAGATTTTCCCACGATGCAAGCAAAAGTCACAGACTTACAAAATGTCCATTTACAGTGCCATATCTCCACGTTTTGCTTCCCCCTCCCTGGCTCATTGTGAGTGGTGGATGGGGATGTAAAAACAAAAAAAAGGGGAATAAAAAAAAATTAACATCTCCCCCGATGATCCTTCTGTATGTGTGTGGCCATTGAGTGGAGTGACAATGATAGTCATCAGCGGAGTGGACCGTTGGGGGATTTTTTTTGTTCATCCATCTCTGTGGATAAAGCTGCAGGGGGGTGGCAGAGAAGCCACAGAAGAAGAAAACCCCCAAATGGGAATGTCGTCTCTGTACATAGCACAGCTTTGGGAGTTCTTTGGCGCACCGAGATATGTAGGAAGGACTCTTCAAAGAGTGGAAATCGCTTTGTCATGCGGATAAATGTCGTGTCATCCGTCCAGTCTATGGAGAATACTGTAAGGATTGAGCATAGTAAACCCTTGTTATAGCCTAGCCAGAATCCCCATGGAGTGGTAGAAGAAAAAGTTAAAGACCTATTTGGTTAATTCAATATGCTCTGACAAAGCTATGTATACTAAGCTATAGAAATTTTCGTAATTGACTTTGTGCTTTGTAAATTTATGCTTTGTGCTATCTATACTGCGTATGCGTCATACGTGTTAAAGTATATGCTAACTCTATTTATTCTTGAAGAGAAAACTGGCGTAGAATTGATAAAGGGCAGCAACATTCAATATGATGTTTTTAAGGAATATTTAACCATACCTACTAAAATATTCTGCCTTCTTATATTTCACGCAAACATATGCTTCATGCGGATATTCTTCACGCATATATGCACCACAGAGGCCTACAAATGAAAGGAAAATAATACAAAAGCATGTCCCAAAGTTTTCGCATTATGATTTATCGAGACTTTCAGTCTCCCTGCTCCAAGTAAGAAATTTTATATTTCCATATAAAAGAAAAAAAAAACTTTTCGATTTATATTGAAGCAAAGTATTTAGCTTCAGTGATTCATGAAATTACACCATTTCGCAATTTTTCATCCGATGAGAGTTTATCGTGCTTTTTTTTCGTGTGCTTTTTCCCCCTCATGATGCTCAAAAGCACTTTGTAGGTATGCAGTAGACACTTTATCTCTCCAACTAAACTATAGTGAATCAGTCATCCATTTAATCTGCACACTCTGCTGCCGCATCCAATCGCTCATAGTTCTTATCGCGAAAAATGATCAATATATAATAAAACTTTCTCGTCATCCCTGCAAGGAAATTCTCTTCGCTGTATGGTGTGAGATTTTCAAAAAAAGAAAAGAAAATATTCCGAGAAAAGTGAATATATTTATTGCTTGTTTATTGCATAACTTGTTGATTGAAAACATCAATCACTGTGTCGACGATGCTGGGTGTTTTCTTGGGTAATTCATAAAGTGCATATCAATGAAAATTTTCAAACAAAGCAGCAAGACGGGGAGACAATTATTTTGCTTTGTGGTGTGTTGAATAAACTTCTTGACAATGAAATAAGATTAGATAGTAGGGGAGACCGGGGTAAAAATAGTCAATTTGCGTAAATCCTTATCTTCAGGATTCCCCAAGGACAAGAAAATTTCCTCGATAGGTCATTCTTATAGGAAATTTCCTGGCCTACAACTTTGTCTCAGACCACTTTTCTCTATCTCCACGGGAAATATGAGTTTTCGAGCTTTTCCTGAACCCTTCCGCTTCTGACTTTTTTTAAACGCGGCGGGTAAATATAGTCACCAGTTGGTTAAATAAAGTCGGTCGAATTTTCCGGCATTTCCAATGATTTTCCACCTGAGAGATTGATAGTAGTTGATAGCTTAACTTCTCACCTTTTGATCCGCGACAAGGAATTTCACTTTTATACGCACTAAAACAGAGAATTTTGCGATTTTCTCAAACACGCCATTTTGCAACAAATGAATAGAAAATATGCCAAAAATTTCGATCTCCCATATGATTTACATGGGTTGACCCGATCTACCCCAAGGGGTATGTTTTGATTTAAATAATTGTACAGAAAAATCATTAAAAGTTATTGAAAAATACACCTTGGCAACATTTTCTGCACTAATCCAGCTAGTGAGAAAAATTATCAGATGGGAAAACTGCTGAAGGAAATGTTCGGAAAACTCGTTTTTCTCAATACGCAAAAGTTTGGGAAATGGGCCAAAAATCTATTTTCTTTTTTAACTCCCAAAGTACTGATCACATAACCTCCAAATTACTGTCAAAAATTGTAGGTGTATAGGGCTTTCCAACCTAATTTTTTCCGATTTTTCCGATTTATATTTTGGGAGAAATTGACATTTGAAAATTCCAAAATGACTATTTTTACTCCGGTCTCCCCTACCAAGGCGCCTCTCTATTGACACACCAACACGAAAACTTTGGACAATAAACAGCAATTTTCCCATAGAGTATAAGATATTCCACCATCTTCCAAGTAATTAGAGATAGTAACAGATGAATCTCCCGAGAGAGAGAAACTTTGTCCATTTAGTAGTTTTTTTTTGTTCATTGAAGAAAATCATAAGAAGTATAATAATTTTAATAAACAATTTGTTCCATAAATATTCACAAGGAAATCTCTCGTAGTTATTTCTCACAGAAAAAAAAGTAACTCCAACTAAAATTTATTAAACAAAGAAAAAAATATTCAAGAAGATGATGAGATTTATTGTGATGAGTTAATTAGAAATGTACGTCACAGAATATTCATGACATTATTGAGGGAGAGATAAACCACTTAAGGATCTCAATGGAAAGATTAAATAGATGGCTTGTCTTGCAAATTGAGAGAGATATTTTGATAAGTATGATGTGTGTGTATGCTAAAATAGAGATTATGTCCTCGGGCAATATTCCAGAATAACTCATACCTATCTACTTCTCCATGCAAGAGACATTTTCACTCCGTATGGCAAATACATAATAATTTATGGAAAGTGTGGGTGAATAAAGCGAGAAAGCAAACTATTGTAATCGTGTCTAATGTATCTAATTATTTTTCATTTATAAGAAAATATTACCTATTTGTAAATTGCTACAAGAGGGCCTAAGTAGTGGGGCGACATCTAGTGAGTAATTTATTTCCACCGGCAAAGACGAGGGCAAAGGCGTTAATAGACTTAACATTATTTGATTGCATCCCAAGGGAAATAAAAGCAACGATAACCTAATAAGATAAATCCATATAACTTCTGAAAAAAAAATGAGATTAAGTGCACTGTGAACCTTGCAAATTACATCTTGACAGCTCTCGTGCAGAAATTATGTGCTCATCTTCTCACCAAGCGAGGTGCTCTTTATTTTTCATGCTCAATTAATATCACTGCATTCCCGTGTTTACGTAATGTAATTAAATACAAATAAAACACAAAATAAATGAAAAAAGCACTCTCAAATGCACATTGGATGCTATATAATTAGATAAAAGCCATATAATTCAGAAATTCAGAAAAAAAAAGAATGAAACAATGAGATGAAAAGTCATTTTTCATTTTCATCCAATTAAGGTATAATTTTACGTGTGGCATTAAATTTTCCCATGATTAAGATCAAAAGTCCAAAATTTATTGCGACTTCTTCGTGGGTTTATATTGATTGAAAATGGTGGAAAATAAATTAGCTTTTATGGGTATAAATGGGCGAGGACAATGGGGGTATTTAAAATGAAAAGCTTCCCCGGGTGAAAATTGGTGTAAACACAGCGCCAAAGAGTGCCCATTAAAATGTCAATTTTCACAAATTAAAGGAGATGAGAAAATACCTTAATTGGGAACTAGCACACCCATATTCTCACCTTTCCCCTGGCAATAAACTTACATTTTCAGTTATAGAGGTGTTATGCTACATTATAATTTTGCAGTTCAGCAATTTTCTGTTTTTCCACTACCTATCAAAATGTACATAATATGCTTTCGCATAGAATGTGAGCTGGGAGGAAAACATTAGAATTTCCACATCTTGTTCAACTGTAAAATATCAACAACAAAAAAAAAGCGCTAATTGTTTGCAAAACTATGGGATTTGCAGAACAAGCACCTAACGAAGCATAATCGGCAGAGAATTGGACAATTTTGCGGACGAGGGAGGGTGGCGAAGGAAAGTGCGACGATGAAAATGGGAAGGGATTAATGGAATGATCTCACAAATTGCAAATAATCTCATTTGCACATTCCTGCAATTTACATTTTGTGAAATTGTTCCAAAAAGGATGTGAAAAGGATCCAATTGCCAAATGTTCTATATACCTACACTTTCCCCCTTATTATCTTATCAGCCAGCAATCAAGTGAAAGGAGAATGAAAGTGAGATAACTTTGCGCAACGAGAAGTATAAATCTTTCTGGTCATTTTGCTGCTACAATTTTCGCCTAGAGCACTCCCTCTTTGGGAACGAGTTTGTCTCACATTTTCCAACCAGGTATATAGTGAAGAAGTTTTACCTTGGCTCTTTAGTTTTAAACGGTTCTTGGAGAATTGAAACAGTTTGGGTTGAATTGTAAATTCTGGGGGAGAAAATAATTCAAGAAAATTGAATTCTTGAGGAATTTAAATTTGACTTGGAATAGTAGAGCATGGAGATGAAGTTTGCTAAAGAGCATATGATTCATGTGGAACATGCATTAGTGCATATGCTTCGCGTATAAATTAATGCCAATAGGTTAAAGATAATTTTGAAAACTGAAAGTCATAAGAAATTTAACCAATAGATAATTTAAAAACAGTCCATTGAGAACTTTTGAAGCAACTGCACAGATGCTCACACTAATTATTAGTTGCTTTCTGGTACTAAGAAAATACAACCGCTATACAAGTTCCATATGAAAACTTCTTCCATTGCAGAGAAAATACAAACGACCCAAGAAACCCATATCCCCCCGACAATGAACCGATGCCGAATCTTCAACAATAGTTTGATACTATAATTAAAATTTGTAGACTCAGAGGCAGACCGCATGTGCTTCCGAATATAATAGAGTCGTGTTGTGAAGAGGGAAAGACAGTCTGTGGCTTTTTCAGCGTAAGAATTACAAATGAATTATCTCTAAAATTAACTTGATCGTCATTTTTGTAAATATTCAGTGATTCTTTCATTTGGATTATTTGAACTAACTGAACAAACATTAGGTATGCTGCCTATTTACTTTTTTTTACCTCATTTTTGAATTTTTTTTCAAAGTTCTATCACATAATGATGGATAAATAAACACTGAGACCTACATTCAATTATCACTTAATTTATTTTTTGTGCTATATTATGTATAAATTTGAATTTGAAGGTGAGTTTTGAATTTAATTATGAATTTTCTTTTATTTTAAAAAGAAATAAATGGAATTTTTTTATGTGGTTGATCCTCCTTGTCTTTTAATAAAAGTACGAAATTTATTAAGAACTCACGCATTGCTTACAGAAGAAAAGTACGTTTATTTGAAGTTCCCCCACCCCCCCACCCACTGGCAATTTACTCCGTTCATTACCAAAAAGCAAGGATATTATATATCTTTCATATCTAAATAAGCAAACAAGAAAAGAAGTAAAACATACAAATACCAGAAAATTAATTTATGCACTCCTTCTCCGTGATCTCAAGACTTCCTCTTCATCTTTCTCTCTCTCCCTCTCTCTCTCTTTCTAATTTCCCAACTTTCCGGGGAGAGCTTCATGTTTGTCAAACATGGAAAATATAAGAAGTATAAATGAAAGTATGAAGAGTGTAATTAAAATATAAAACAGCGCAGATGCTAACGTATAAATAACCGACTGTTGAACTTAGATAACTTTTTTTTTGTTGCTTTTTGCTCATTTCATTCCTTCAGTGATGAATATTTAATTTCTTTTTCTTCACCAAAACATTGCGGTGCACAGAGAAGTGAATCTTGTTGGAATTTTTTTTATGCTACTCTAGGGAAAAATTTACACATTCAAGATTAAATCAACTTATTTTTTATCATAAAGTTCTCTGGCCTCTTACAAGTTCTCTTTACACGCTTTTTCTTGCCCATTCACAAGTCCGAGAAGACAATTAGCAGAGATAATTTAACCTATCGCTGGTGCTGCGTGAATGTGCGAAGAAATTAGAACCTTCACCACGAAGATTCTAACCGCAAACGGGTGGGGGGAATAACTTGTGAAGTGGGAGACTTCAGCTTGGATATTTTGTTGGCAAATTGAGGAAGAGGCTACACCGAAAGAAAAAATCACTAGAATTAGAGATATTTTTACTCTCAATCAGAGATTTGCCCCAGTGAACTGTGTGTCTCTAGAATGGGTACACAAAGTCACTAAAACTGTGGCTGTTTGACAGCAATGAATTAGCACAAAAACTGATTTAACCACTCGTATTTGACTAAAAACTGCAATAATCGCAAGAAAGTTTAATGATTATAACCTAAACATAACAAAGAATAAGCAAAATGACAGAAAAACCCGAATTATGACATTGTGACAATCGGATTTAGTGGCTCATGTGTCTCTATGCTGGAGAATCAAGTCTACTATTTTAGCGACGAGCCCCAGTAAACATCAATTCTCTAAACCTCTAGCATTTTTTTCTTTCGGTGTATGCTTGAACATCACTTGTAAGTCCGGTTTAGTCCGTTTTCTAAGCCAAGCTTAAATTTTAAAGCTTGGCTTCAGGTTTTTTTAGGTTGAACCTTAGTATTTTTTTTAGCTAAGTCTCAGTTTTCAAGGCTATGCTAAAGCTTTTTAAGGTGGTCCAAAATCTTCAAGGTCAGGCTTTCAGAGTTTTAAGGTTAGCTTAGACTAAAACGAGGTTTATTGCAAATACGAATTACGACGTGTGAAGATGGCCAGGAGCAAATTTTGATCATCTTGGGCTAGCAAAATCGGTAAAAATTGCCTGAAAATGCGTTTAGTCTGACTGATTTAAGCTTAAAAAATCTTAAAATTGTGAGTCTTAAAAAGGCCTTGCTTTAAAATAAATTAGCGTAACATTAAAAATACCTAGGTCTGACCTTAAATACTTCAGCGAAGCCTAAAGAACTTAGATCTAGCTTATAAAATTAGGCCTAATCCTAAGAACTTACACCTAACTTAGAAAACTTAAATCTGGCTTAAAAAAACTTAGTAGCTATTGAATTTTTTTCTAAATTTTAAGAAAGATTTTTTTTTCTATTCTCAATAGATTTTTTTTCCTATTCTCAATTGAAAGATTAAAAATTAAACCCAATTAAAGTAATTAATTGAACGAAAAAAAGACATCGCTGAAATGCGGGTCTGTATTTAAGATTCTTGTAAAAGGTTTCCTCCCCAAATCTTTTTAATTGAACCTTCAATGAAAAAAAAAAGAGCAAATATATGTACTTCCCCATATTCAATTAATAAAGAACGAGTTCTTCCTTTGATGTTTTTTTTCCTCTGGTATGAGATCTAAAGAGCGGATGTAAAGACCCTGAATATTTAAAGGTTTGCAAACAAAATCTTCATTTCGTCAGAAAGAACATTCACAAATTTCTTTCCATCCGGCATTGGGTTTGTTTACCCGAAAGCAAAAGCACATGAATAAGCATCTAAATTGCATCAGTTACATAAAATTCTTTCGATTGGACATTAGAAAATTTATGGCTCATCAAATAATTGATTGGCACGAATAGCACAAATCATATTTGGATCATAAAAACCATTTTGCAGTTATATCCAGTAAACATTTTATGCGTCACGACACTTAATTATATTTCACGATTATCTATTTACAGGAAAAAATAATCTTTTGAGGAATATTTCTTATTTTTTTTTGTGAAATATTTTCGTGAAAAAGATAGAGCTATGTGAGACGATAAAGTGTACAAGTAAATATTTGACTTGTTTGTTTAACGTTCTTCTGCATTTTGTGGTGGTATATTATTTTTTAGGTCAGAGAGAAAATGTAAAATTATTTTGTTGCATGGAGAAGAGATTATTGTCTTTTCTCCACTTTTTTTTTCTACATCTTCTTATTTTAACCCGTGAAGAAAAAGAAGGAAGGGGAGGTGAAATTATTGTGTAATGTTTTGGTTTTCGTTTCCCATTGTTCGTCTTGTCTTCCATCTCTACACAGCAAGTGCACTGCTTAAAAAATAAAGAAAATAACACAACAGAGATATTTTGTGATACAAGACAAGAGGAAAAAACTATAACGAACGTGCAAATTTTGTACACTGCTCTCTTTACTTTTTCAACAAAATGATATTTTGTGGTCAATGTGGCAGAGAATTGGCTTCAGGTTGGCAGTTGTGAATATCTAATTGGATGGAAAAGGAGGTTGAGGAGAGTGCAGAGAATCTTATTGTGTGTGCTGGTGCTGAAGGAAAAGCCCAGTGATTGGTGATAAATGATTTTGAAAATTGAATCTCTCATAAAGGGATAATCTTACAATATGTGAGGGTAAATTGTGTTATCTATATTAAATTAATATCCATTTGACGAAAAGCAATATCACTGAGTAATTCGAGGTATATTAGACAACTACTGTTAGGTGTGAGGTGTTTATTAACGTGAATAGTATGAGCGCTTTTATCTGTCGCTTTGAGTGATTCGAGACGATAATGTCGCTCCATCTTATGAGGTGAACGACCCCCATTTATAGTGTGTGGTTTTTTTAACCATAAAATGCCACGACTTTACCGACTCTTTCGTGTCGTCTTGAAACATACAAATAGCTTAAAATTTTAATATTCATTCTCTTTTCTATTTCTCTTTTAGCGATGGGATTTTTTTTTCAATTTGTAAAGAATGAAAAAAAAAACTCCCTGCAAATTGAGTCTCTCTTTCGTCTTCCTCTTCAAATGAAATTCCTTCCGACAGGCCAATTGCACGACAACACGAAAGCTCGTCGTAAAATCAAAATGAATTTTAATAAGCATTTAATCATCTTATGGCAGCACATAGTCATTAATAATCACATAATTGTGGGGAGTTGCTGACGAATTGATATGCTTTGACGAGGGGATCATAAAAAAGAGAAGATACAAAAGCTGATGAGGAATTATTATATATAAATTTTCTCTCAGTTTGGCATTTTCGTTTGGCATATCACAGAACCTACCTCAACATTTTACTGCTGATTCAGTGTGGAGAAAAAAAAAGTGTAAGATGAATGTGATGATCTCTTGAGAGTTGTAGGTGGATGATGGGGGAGGGATTTGAGGAAAAGATGGGCAAACAAAAAAAGAAATTGAATTTATGTATCGTGTGTATGTGTCTGAATTTTCAATTCAACATGCGATGGAAAATTGTCTGATATAAACAGAATAATTTCTTTTTAATCTTTTTTCTCTTGACTCGATATTTATTTATTTTTTCAAAGTATCAAACTCGCTGTAGCATATTGAACGGGAATGGGGAATAATGTAAATTATATGCTGATTTGATATTTATGTAGGTGGATTCTAATATGAAATGGAAACGTTCTGTATGATTTTCCAATATCTACAAGTTTTCTCTCATTTTTGTGAAAATGAATTCACTTCTGGAGTTTTTCTCTTTTTTTCTGGAATTTTGACTTTATGCTAGAGTTAGGATTTTATTGAATGGACACATGTAGATGCATATGCTGCGAAGGCATAAGCTCCTTCACGATGAAATTACGAGCTTTACCATAACATTAAGCTTTTTACACGCACGTGCTTTACAAAAAAGCTTCTCATAAATAATCTCCGTGCTTATTGCCCCAAGCAAGCTGTATATGTTTTATTAGCATATTATAAAACATTTCTGAACAAGTAAAAAAAAACAATCTAAAACTCATGACTTTCCATGGAGCATTTGGCAAAAACTCCACCTGAGCTTAAATCCCACACTTTTCGTGCGGAAGGAAAGAAAATGTTTATGGATCACGATTGTATGGGAGATGGAAATATATTTGGGATTGTGGGGTATATTTCTTTTGATATATAAACTCCCCAATTTTCCTGTTATGTTATTCTATGCGATTAAAATGAGAAACGAGCTCCACACGGGCGATATGTGTACTTTATGGAGGCGTGTGGGAAGGGGGAGAATTTTGAGAAGAGTGGTATGGTTATGTAAATTAAAATTTATTCCATATATCCCTTTTTCCATGCGGCAGGGCGATTTTACCATTCACTCCTTTTGCAATGTACTGACTGAGGGGGATGGCTGGCAGGGGATGGGGGGGGGGGTGGAAATCGGGTAGATTTTGCTGTGTTGAGTAACATTGAAGGCGATGACAATTCAACCAAGAGGAAAAATGATGGTCGTACCAGAATAAATAATTGAATTTCCAAAAACGAACCTTTCCCAAATCCAAATCATACACATTCATCAGGCAAAGATGGGGAATGAATTCCAGGAAGGGAGGATTGGCTTTCCCGAATCAGGGGGGTATGGGGCGGGATTTCTCCTACAGATATGGACGTGATGAAAGTGAAAAAGGTACGAAAGAGGGTGTTGAAATTCAATTGATTCCCATCAAGGGGGTAGACTGGGTGGTGGGAAGTGTTTGTTGAAGTATTCAATAAAAAAATTGATTTATGCAACAGTTAACAAAGTATGATCCCCATTGGAAGATTGATAGATCCTCCCTCTTCCCCCTTCCCTTCTGCAAATATATGTGTATACCCTTCAAGCTTGGCAGATTTTCGTGCTCCAGAATATACTTGGAGGTCAAACATTTCGTTTCTCCGCATATTCCGGGTTTGTTCATCTTTTTCTGCACCAGAAAGAAAATATTTTATTAAAAAACAACAAAAAAATTCAAAAGAGTTGAAAGAAAACACAGGAATACGGATAAGTTGTATAAATATGCTGTGAACGTGACAAAATCATCATGGATTTCATGCGGTCTGGTGCAGATGGAAATGCCATTAAGTAATATAAAATTTGCTATGGCTTACAACCATGTGAAATTAATCCAATTTATATTATATTTGTTCTACACCTTCTACACACAAACACCGTAAGATAAACATTCACACGTGGATCTAATATTTGCATTTTCTATTAATTGATATGGAATTGAGAGAGTAACGAGTGGAATTTCGCAATTTAATTAATTTTTTTTTCTTCTCATTGCAGATTTTCCAATATTTGCATGAAAAATTCAACATATGGGTGATTAGCAGAGCTTTCGGGGCTGGAGACTTGCATCAGAAAGCACACAGAAGTATTTTAAATGCATAAAGGTGAGTGCAATGAGGAATATTAATTAATTATATTTATTCAGCTGACATACAATGCCATCCAAGGGGAATGTACGAGGAACATTAATTTTTTTTTAAGTTTTGAGCTCATTTTAAATGAAAAGAATCTTTTAATTCTAAACAATTTTCTTCAGGTGAACAAAATTGAAAACAATTCATTGAAAAATTTGATAATTTTAATGAAAACTTCGAGGAAACTTAATTTGACAACTCATTAATGTATCAAATCTACCTAATTAATCACAGACCTGTTTATTGCTCCAATTAAATTTAATTTTAAATGCAAACTTTCACATTTAAAAAGGAAAAAAATAATAAGAAACAAAATCCAATTGCTGTTCTGGAGCGGAAGAGTACCTATCTGTATATAAATTTTATTTTGTTCTCAGCTATTTAGCATAAAAAGCAACAATATATCTCACGGGTGAATGCAATTTATGGAAAATAACAAAAGTAAATTAGTACCAGCACAGCTTGTTTTAAAATTTCTGAGGCGTTGGACGTCTCATTAGAATAAATTAGCGTTACAAATTTCATTTTATATCCCTCGTGCGTCCCCCACACCCGCTAAAGGGATGCCCTGTGTGTTGTGCTTATGGAGAGGAAATGGAATGGAAGTCAAGAAAAAAAAAGGTGCTGTGTTATACTTACATTTCTCATTTCTTCCCCAATATTTCGCATAGATGTCGAGGTAACAGGAAGCAGAGATTGGATTTATATTGAATTTATTTCTCACCCTTGAATGGCATGAAGAATGACAAGTGCAAAGCTCGTGGAATTGTGTTGGGATTAGTGTTGGTGAATTGTGTGGGTCGGGTGAGGACCGACAAAGAGTTATGTTGCTGATGTAGTGGAGGAAGAAGGAATAAAATCCGTAAAGAGACACGGAGAGTGAAGCTTTGCAAGCCAAATATACATACAAAAAAAAGAGGGAAAAATCAGAAAAAGCTGAGAAGCTCTGCGGGGCATAATAGGGCTCGGTGTTTAACACGGTGGGGTTCTTTTTTGGCCAAGGAGTGTGTGAGGATATTTAAATTTTGAATTTTGACACCATTTTGGGTGGCAAAAAAAAAGGAGAGAGCCACGGCGGCAGAAGGAATCATGAGACTTGGAGTGAGAAATCGACGAGCAGCCCTATTCGGGGTTGTTTGCTTGCTTGCCGTAACAATGGTCCTGTTTAAATTCAGCGAGCTTCGACCGACGTGCCTCTTTAAGGACGACCAAACAGCCCCAATGATGATTCGGGACGAGGTATGTTGATTGATTGAATTTGCAAATTAAATTCCTCCTGCGGAGCTTTTTTTTTGTGTTTGACTGAAAAAAGCGATGCGGAGAATTTGCAATATCTGATTCCTCCTTGTTCCATTTCTGTGTGTATTTTTTCACTGTGAGGTATTTCACAATGGTACCTATTCGTTGTTTTTTTTTATCTGCAGAAATTCGTCCTTGGAACGGATCAGAAGGTATATCCCTATCATAGAAATATGCCATTGATTTTTATCGGGGGTGTTCCACGTTCTGGCACAACACTCATGCGAGCAATGCTCGATGCTCATCCGGATGTAAGGTGAGTCTCAAAACCTTCTTACTATTTATTTTCATTCTCCCCCCATTTCAACGATGAAATATATTCCCGCATGACAAGCTTAAGGTATGAAGAAAACCCCGGGAAAGTTTGGAAGAAAGGAACTTTCAAGCTGAAAGGCGGCAGCACACACAAAAAAGAATCAATTTGCATTTTGTTTTCCACATTGCGATTTATCTTCTAATATCCCAAATGTAATGCCATAAGTCAATGTTCTTTTTTTCATGAACTTCCTTTTGTTGAATTTTGAGTGAGCTTTTGAGTTTGATTTCCTTTTTATTTCTTCTCTTATTTTCGTATGATATAAATATTAAATAAAATTGAGCTGAAATATCAAAGTGTAAAGAAAACAATTCGAGAATTTGCTTCCAGAGACTTTTTTTTTGGGAATTCTTGGTATCGTGTATCGTCTTTATATCGTATCAATGTTTTAGTCGACTTGAAGAGAAAAAGTATGATGAATAGGGGAGAGCGGGGTTAAAAAAGTCACTTAAGGGTTTAGAAAAGGCTCAAAATATCATATTTCTCAAATAGATAAAGCGAAATGTTTAGCTCATTTCTTTAGGAAATTTACTGCCCTACAACTCTTTCTCAGATCATTTTGTTCTATCTAGCTAGGAAATATGATATTTTAGGCTTTTTCTAAACCCTTAACTGACTTTATTAGCCCCGCTCTCCCCTAATGTTAAAAAAAAATGTCTGTGAATGATCTCACGCTTTTAAATATAACAGCAGGGGGCGTACACATAAATTTATTCAAGGAGGTATTTCTAAGAATTTTTTTTTCAAATTTTAAATTCGTTGAAAATGGATAAAAAATAACTTTTCTTTTTTTAAACGAAAGTTTGACAATTATTTTCTTTAACGTTTTGTGTTTGTTTTGTAACATTTTTGACGTTTGTTTTACTGTTTGAAGGTCTTTTCTAATGTTTGATAAATTCTTTCAACGTTCAATATTTCTTTTTTAACCTTGACGTTTCTTTTACAACATTTGATGATTCTTTTCTAACGTTTGACGTGTTTTTTTTAAATTTGTATTTTTATTTAGCATTTGATAACTTTTGTCTTTGACGTTTCTCTGATTTTCATTTTTTTCTCACGTTTGTTTTTCAAATCGTTAAAAAATTCCCTTTAATTTTTTTTTTAAATAGAACTCTTAGCATAAAAATAATTTGTATTAACCTTTAAAAATTAACTTGAACTTCCTCAACTTTAAGGGTTGTTTAGGCACCCAAACTACCTTTGTGATTTGAATCTCTCGACTAAAATTATTCCATTAAATATTCAAATGCTTAAACAATATTCTTAAAAGTTCTTTGCACTTTTAAAGATCTCTCAGGGAATATTATTGAGAATCCTTTATAAGTTAGTTACCTACACCACAAAGTTGAGGTTAATGAAAGTTTTAGCAATCAACAGGGCATATCTCAATACAAACAAAATTATGTTTTACTTGTAAAGTCTTTACTAAAAGTGCACTAAATTGCATACAAGAGTACGAACAAGATGTACTGCCTGATTTCTCATGCAGAATTAAGTGAGAAGTTCACCTTCAAAACTTTTGTATTTATGATATCAAAAGCAATTTGAAAGTTATGAGATGCAACAAGCCCTACGTTGAAGTCATTGAGAAGAAAGTTATCTGTATGGGTTTGAAGGAATGTTTTGTGTTACATAAGTCGAAAAAGAAAATAAACAGTGCTGAGTGTGAGAAATCCCTAAAGCTTTTGAAATTATTCATAAGTAAAAAAGAGGATTAAAAACTTTATGCCTGATAATCCTTTAACCCAGAGCGCGAAAATAATGCATTATTTCGGGAAGAGAACAGCAAAAAAAAACTTTATGGGGAGAGATCGATGAACAAATAAATGGGAAACTATATTGATCAGCTTCCATTTTGTTTAATATATCCGGGACGATAAATATTTTATCACTCTGCCCCGACAGAATGCCAAATATTTGCGAACAAAATTTTCAATCAGCCTGTGAACAGAATTTTTAATTGACCAAAATGATTTCATATTCCATTCGATTCAATTATTAATGAATGACAATATTCAGCGAGAAAGCTTTTTAGGGGAGCTTTCAGCAAAATATACCTCTCTACTGTATTTTTTTTACGTCGAGAGGGGAAGTTGTATGTTTTAGGGCTAATTGAAAATGTGATTCATATAATGCTATTTATGCTACATAATACTGAACTTTTTTTTATGGAAAACATTTTATTATAAATTAAGGAAAATCTTTGAAATTGTTACAATTTTCCATATTAGAATTTGATGGATTTACTTCCTAGAGGGCAAAGGGGAAGTTATAAATTGTGAAGAAAGCTCGAGGAGGAAATGACAACAAACTTGGAGAATCTCAATGTACATTTGTAGGTATATTTATATGTATGTATGAAAGATATTTTAGGCATCGTAACTTCCACATTAAATAGGCTGTTTTCAAACATGAGAAAAGTTTTTACCTTCCCTCCCCCCCCCCCGCATAAGGGTGGCTTGAGCTTGGACTTTTCTCACTGCCAACCAACATTTTCTTGGAATATTCTTGAGCTTTTCGAGGAGGGTATTGGTTGGGTATGCCTGTTGGCAGTGATGAGGGATACGGTGCGATGATATTTTGTGTGTGTTGAATACTCACAGAGTGAAGGAAGAAAAGGTGCAGGAGGAGAAATAGGCTGCATAGAGGGGGATGAGAAATGTCGTAGGTTGAGGTTGAAGAAGTGAGTTAACCATGCTATGAGAGAGGAGGGAAGAAAGGCGAAAAACTTTTATTTCCCGCTTGTTGTTTATCCCGTAATGGCATCATTCGGAAACTTTTACGCGCTGTCGTGTGTTTCTTCTCTATGTGTTTGAAGTACTAAACAACAAAACGTATACCCTACCCTCCACCTCCTCATGTTATATGAATGGGAATGAGCTTTCAGACAAAAAAAAAGAAGACTCACTACAAAAAAAAAGATTGTATAAATATGAAGGAGTAAAAGTTAGATGAGCCGATTGAACAAAATCCAATACGGCTCATGCGACTCATCCCTTTTAAGTTGCATCATAAAAGAACAAGCAGAAAAAAAACTTTTCATTATCTCTCTAAAGGATATTTTCGCTAAAAGTTTCCGAATGTTTATTGAATATTAAGGAAGATTTTATAGGCATAGCGTGAGCATTTCAAACAGAGCGAAAAAAGTTTTTTTGATGAATAGAGAAATTATATTCAAATTTTTTTTTTCAAATTATTCATAAACAACACGCGAAAAGTTCAACGCAAAAGCTTTTATAGAAACTACGCATATAGGTAATAAAATTAAATTATTCTTGGAGGAGCTTTTATTTTAATATAACATTCTAGGATATTATTAAAGAACAAAAGGTTTTTTTCGCATAAATATGAACTTTTATGATGAAAATGGAGAACTTTCTAGCATGAGGATTTAGTTGAGAATTTCGATGTAATTTTCGTGTCTTTCACCTTTTTCCGATTCTCAGAATGAAATTTCAAAAGATATTTTCTAAACACAAAGAAAATGCTAAAGAAAAGACTTAAAAACCAAACAGATTTTTAAGAAAAATAAAACATATCCTAATACAAGACTTTTCCACATTTTCCAACAAAGCATGAAAAGCCCAAAAATGAAAAAATACAAAAATCTACAAGCTGAGAAAAGTTTTAATGAAGATTTCCAAATTACATTGTATGGTATAGAAGAGTTATGTTGCAAAGATTGTGGGTTGTTTGCAAGGAAATTTTCCCTATTGAATCTTGCACGGGGGGTTATTGTGTAGCACAAAAACCACCCACTCACAGTATGTGGTGGTGACCCATTGACCCCATAATCGTGCCGCTTTTGTTTTCGTAACAAATAGAATAAATGTTTTCCGGGCTTGAAAGGGCCAAATTTCTCTGTCCCCTCATTCGCAATTTCTCATATTTTCTACACCCAATCTCAAATTCTATATGTTTTCACAACTGCCACATTCTCTGCAGGACTTCGGGCCGCAGAGCTTTTATTTGCCATATTTGTTATACGAAAGAATGTCTTGAAGAAGAAAAAGAAAAAAGAATGAAAAGGGAAATCATTGCAAATTACATGGAATATTCACTCAGGGGCGAGCACTTAACAAATTGAATGCAATCGTATATTTAAAATTTATTACATAAACATAATATCCCACAAATAGCTGCAGAATCTCTGCAATAAAGTGGAGAAAATCAAGGAGAACTACCCTTAAATGGCAACTAATATATATTCCACCTACCTCTACCCTTAAATACAGGATTGTTACAACGTACATTGTAACAAAACATATAACCCATCCCCTTTGAATGTTGTTTATTGAATCGAAATGCCTCCAATCGTTTTGTACGGAGCAATTCCGACTCAATTGAAAGCAATTTTCTTTTACAGATGCGGTCAGGAGACGAGAGTAATTCCCCGTATCTTGCAATTGCGATCGCATTGGCTCAAATCAGAGAAGGAGAGTGTACGACTCCAGGAGGCGGGGATAAGTAAAGAAGTGATGAATAGTGCAATTGCTCAGTTTTGTTTGGAAATAATTGCCAAACATGGGGAGCCAGCATCGAGATTGTGCAACAAGGATCCACTTACACTTAAAATGGGCTCATATGTCATTGAGCTTTTCCCTCAGGTATGTTTGCAACACGAACTTTCTCTATCTCTCCTCACTTGTGCCGGCGCAATGTGAGGTGGTTTTGGCTCCGTGCTGGGCAATTGGGGTGATTTCTCAATGGGCGGATAGACGAGGGGGGTGAACAATGCTGGGAAATTGCACAATTGACTTCAACCAACATTCCTTGCGCGCGTGGGGGTTGAATTGGGTGGATGTTTTATTGTGTTTGTTTTATTATTTCCCCAAAACCGCCTCCTCACCCCAAAATGGCATTTGTTGTTTTCTCTCAATACAATATATGGTACGAATAATTGGACAGGGAGTACAGCTGAATGGTGGTCAGGCCCAGGGATCAAATCACTTAGTTAGACTCGTCGATTGTTCATAGCGGAACGATGTGTGTGTGTGGGGGGAGAAATAAATAACAATTGGGCATAAGGAAAATATTGTACCTTAAATTAGTATTTGGTTCAATTTTCTTGTGTGTGTGGTCTTTTATATCACTCACATTGAATTTTCTTTGGAGAGAGAAAAGGGGGAGAAACAAAAGGAAAAGTGAAAGAAAATGATGTCATGGGGGGATGAGGAGAGAGTCTATATACATTGTTTATTTTTGGACTTGTAGGCAAAATTCCTCTTCATGGTACGAGATGGACGTGCCACAGTGCATTCCATTATATCGAGAAAAGTGACAATAACAGGATTTGACCTTACGAGCTATAGACAGTGTCTCACTAAATGGAATCATGCCATCGAAACCATGCATGAACAATGCAAAGAGATTGGCAGGGAACGATGTATGATGGTGAGTTGAAATTGGATTTATTATGTAGGTACAACACCGGAGAGAATTTTCTTGTTTTCTGTTTGCAGAGCTAATTAAATATTTTGAGAGAAATTGCGAGGTATTCTAAGATAAAAATTAGGATCAAAATAAAGAATAAATCCTTAAAAGCTTTTAAAGGTTTCAAGGATTTATTTGTGGCTGAATAGGACCAAAGATTTGGTATTTCTACTCTAAAGTTTCAAGATAATAAATTAAGTAATATTAGCTGTGTTTCTTTCAGACACAGCTTTTGTGTACCGAGCAAAATCGAAAGTCGTCAGATCGGGCTCAAATTTGGGATGAGCACGAATTAGGGTCCCCACATTCCAAAAAACGTATGCGCCAAAAAATTTTTTTTTCCGGCCGGCCGTCCGGCCGGCCGTCCGTCCGGCCGGCCGTCCGTCCGTGGTTCAACTTGAAATTGCAAGAGAACGGTAATAGATAGAGACTTGCAGTAAACGGCAAAGTTTAAAAGTCGACTGGAAGACGTCCGATTATGACGTCAAATTTTACCCAACACCCCCCCGTCCGCCATTTTGAATAACCTCAAAATTTTGTTTTCGCTATATCTCAGCCCCTGTAATAGCTAAAAATCTGAAATTTTTATATGTTGTAGGGGCCATCAAGAGCATTCCAACGATACCTCATTTTCGAAAATCGGTCAAGCCGTTTAGTCAATATGGCCGCCACAATTTTTCATCGAAAATCGACCATAACTCGAAAACGGCTTGACCGATTTTGATCAACCCGGGGTCAAATGAAAGATCTCAACAAATCCTACAACTCTCTAGAACATCAGAAGTTTCAAAAGTGACCGCTAGAGAGCCAAAAATCAAAAACAAAATTTTCGATTACTTTTCGATGAATATCTCGAAAACGCCATTATCGATTTGCTTCATTTTTTGATATGTTATAGCTGACCATATTATCTAGCTCCATGCCAAAAATGAAGAAAATCTATGTCGCCGTTCTCGAGATATAGCCTTCCAAAGTTGGCATGTCATATCTCGGGTTCTACAAGTCCGATTTTGATCAACTCAAGCGCAAATGAAAGGTTTCGTGAAACCCTACAAATGTCTAGAACATTGCAACTTCGAGAAATGACCACGAGAGGCACTAAAGTCAAAATCAAAATTTTCGAAAATTTCGAACTCGAATATTTCGAAAATGCCATTATCGATTTACTTCATATTTTAATATGTTATAGCTGAGGTTAAGACCTTTCCAACGAGAGCTCAAACTCGAAAATCTATGGAGCCGTTCCCGAGACATGGCGTTTTAAATATTTCTTGGGGGATGACTTTTCAACTTTTCCCGACTTTGCGCGTATTTAAATTAATTTGCGTTATAGTTTGCTCTCACAAAATTGGTACACTGAAAGAAACACAGCTCTCGTAAGCTTGGTCAGCTTACCAGTACATTTTTAATTTGATTTCTTGGATAATTTTACGAAAGGTAGAGAATCTTGGTCTTGATTTGTATTTTATCTTTACAAATTTAAAAAGTGTCTTCTTCTCAAAATACCATCAAACGTGTGATAAATTGTTTACGTTTTTAAAGAAAAACTGTTTTATTCTCTTCTCAAATAACCCTCTCAATTGATTCTCTGAATTGTTAGGTAACTACCTGATTTATTAGTTTTTAGTGCCTAAAACAAATCAATGTGATTCTGATAGTATTTATTTAAAGCTCATTAATGGAGCTTTTAAAAATTCTCAATGAATCATGTTTTTTGAATAAATTCCTCTCATTAACATAAAATACATTAAAATAAAAAGGATTCATCAGGAAACGCAAAAAAACCTTTTCAAACATTTCCCTCACGTTGATTTTAGCGTGATTTTTCAATTACACATTTAAATAATTAATTATTTTTAATTGAAAAGTTACTAAAAGCTCCTGCCTCTTCGTAAATTTCAATAGCCCCTCGTCCAATATTTGCTAAATTTATTTTGCAATGTTCACCATAATATGGTATAGAATGTATAAGTTTACTTTATAACTCCTCTTTCATCACTGATTATAAATTAAACACAATATTAGATCAAAATTGTAAACTCAAAGCATCTGAATGTTTGAATTCAATTTAATTATGCGAACTTTCAGTACACCTTTACATTTTATTTCAAGGTTTAATTTTCTGATAACATTTCAATGTGCCACAATGGGTAGTTTTATTGCAAATTTTGATGAGTTTTGTTGATGTAAACACAGAGATTTTGTCCTACCACAAAGCCACAACGCTGTGTTTATTTTAGTTCTCTGTGTGTCGACAAAGCAATGACATTCTAATGGAATATTATATTTTGTGGTTAAACGTGATTTATGGTTGAGATAATTAAAATTTTTAAAAATATCTTTATATTCCAAAAAAAAATCCGAAATATCTCAACTGATGACTATAAGCTACTCATTTTAATTTTTCTCCCCTCATTAAAATGTCTGTATATAATTAAAATGAATTTTCTTGTGAAAACATTAAATATTTGTTGAAAATTAAGTTTTTTTTTAACTATCATCCCGTCAAAAATTTTAATTATGTAAATAACGAACAATTTGCAACCCTCGTTGAGGGTTATAAAATGTATAAATGAAATTGCAAAATTTTATACTCTCTCTCTCACACGGAGAAAAATAACTACTAATACTAGCTGGAAACTCTTGCTATGCCAACAGTTTGGCGTCAGAATTGTTACATTGTTGGCAGAGCTGAAGTTTGCTTCTAACTCAACTACAAACTGGCTATGTCGCCAATGAGTCAGAAGGAAATGGCGTATATGCACACACATTTTGTCTCATTCGTTTTGATTTTTGTATGCCATAATTGGAGAAAAAGAGACATCTATGTATATCTTTAAAATTATATATCTCGTCTTTTCACAAGTCGGCAAAGCCGTCGACTGAAGTAGCATGTTACGCATCTGCACAACATTTATAAAGCAAATACGAGACAAGGTTGCGCAGTCGACGAAAAGCCACAGTGACAAATGTGTGAGAAGAGCAGAAAATCTCATTTGATTCTACAGGAATTTCTAGTTGGCACAGCTGGAGTCTCCGGCTAGTGCAAATGGACAGTGGCGGGTACAATAACATTATAACTTGCTATTGTAACAAGTACTGAATTTTTGCGCCGCCTCAACTTTTTTCTTTCCGTGCACTTTTATATTTTAAAACGTAAAATTAGATGAGTTTAATTTTGTTAATCAAACTGCAAAATAATTGGCTATTTATTTTTAATGAGTTTCACATTATTGCAAATAATTTTGCTAATCCTGACATTGCAATTTAAGCTTGCAGGTTTAATTTCAGCGCCATGCTTTTGAGTGATTTTTCAATTTATTTCTCTAATTCTTTTTTTTATCTATGGATTCAATTGAATGTTAAAATATTTTGCAGTTTTGTATAAAAAAGATAGTTTTAATCTCTCTGTGTGTTTTGGATTCAATTATGACGTTAATTAATTTATATGATTCAATAGGGGAGACCGGGGTAAAAAAAGTCATTTTCGAATTTTCAAATGCCAATTTCTCCGAAGTTATTAATCGGAAAAATCGGAAAAAATTCTGGTGGAAAGCCTTACCAACCTATAATTTTTGACAGTAATTTGGAGGTTGTGCGATCAGTACTTTGGGAGTTAAAAATGAAAATAGATTTTTGGCCCATTTCCCAAACTTTTGCGTATTGAGAAAAATGCGTTTTCCGAAGTTTTCCTTCAGCAATTTTCCAATCTGATAATTTTTCTCACTAGCTGGGTTACTTCAGAAAACGTTGCCAAGGTGTATTTTTCAATAACTTTTAATGATTTTTCTGAACAATTATTTGAATCAAAACACACCCCTTGGGGTAGATTGGGTCAACCCATGTAATCATATAGGAGTTCGAAATTTTTGACATATTTTCTATCCATTTGTTGCAAAATGGCGTGTTTGAGAAAATCGCAAAATTCCTTGTTTTAGTGCGTATAAAAGTGAAATTCCTTGTCGCGGATCAAAAGGTGAGAAGTTTAGCTATCAACTACTATCAATCTCTCAGGCGGAAAATCATTGGAAATGTCGGAAAATTCGACCGACTTTATTTAGCCAACTGGTGACTATATTTACCCGCCGCGTTTAAAAATAGTCAGAAGCGGAAGGGTTCAGGAAAAGCTCGAAAACTCATATTTCCCGTGGAGATAGAGAAAAATGGTCTGAGACAAAGTTGTAGGCCAGGAAATTTCCTATGAAAATGACTTATCGAGGAAATTCTCTTGCCTTTGGGGAATCCTGCAAATAAGGATTTATGCAAATTGACTTTTTTTACCCCGGTCTCCCCTATCTGATGAAACAGGAAATTAAACTCGAAATAGGGGAAATTAAACGTCGTCTATATCAAAAAAATAAAAAATTGAAAATATATTACCACGAAAAAATTAATTTAAAAATAAAATTTAATATCAATTCAATTTTTTTTATGAAAGCTCAAGCCACCCTTATGTGAAGCATATCCACTTAATAAAGCTCCCACACATAATAAGCAGACATGCCAAAAACATTTATGTATGGGGGAAAAAAGAAATTAAAGAGCATCCCCCCAAAATTGAATGAGTAGCATTCTCACCAATAAAAGCTTATATCGCATTAATTAATCGAACAGACTTTTTTTCTGCTGCTGGAAGCAATATTTTAGCACAAAATTCCAATATTCGCTTTTGCAATATTTTTTTCGAATTGAAATTAATTGCTGGAAGATGGATGAACTCTCTCTCTCTCTCTCTGGGCTGTATTAATCGTGTACTTGAACCCTCCATACTGTATCGATTGGATGAATGTGATGACTTATTTTCACGTTGTAGGTTTATTACGAACAGTTGGTGCTCCATCCTGAGGAGTGGATGAGAAAAATCCTCAAATTCCTCGACGTGCCATGGAATGAGAGTGTTCTGCATCATGAGGAATTTATAAATAAACCAAATGGAGTCTCTCTATCGAAGTAAGTCCACGCACGCCAGCACTGTGTGCAAAATAACTCACAAAATCCTTCTTTTCTTCTTAACATTTTATGTATTACATACATACATATATGTTGAGAAGGAGCGGGATTTATTTTATTGTGTTTGTAAAAAAAAGGGAAAAGAAAACCAAAACCCTGAGATTGTGTGGATAATGGTGTCTCTTTGTTTTCTCTTTTTTCTTTTCGCATCTCTGTGCACACATCAAGGGTGGAGAGATCATCAGATCAAGTGATTAAGCCTGTAAATTTGGAGGCACTGAGCAAATGGGTGGGCCACATTCCTGACGATGTGGTCCGCGATATGGCCGATATAGCACCAATGCTATCAATTCTCGGCTATGATCCGTATGCCAATCCACCCGATTATGGTAAGCCAGACTCTTGGGTGAAGGATAATACGTCTAAAGTAAGATTTACGTTCCAAAGTAAAACGCACAAAATTCCAAATTACATCTCACACTACATTTTCGTTTTTTTTTTTTTATTATGCGTTCTCCATTTTGGAACTTTCCTTTTTTGCGATATGTGGTGTGTGCTTTATTTTTCCTTCAAGGCTCTCCCGCTCGCAAAAGGACCCCCAAAGCATCCCCTCTGAGAAGCTGGGGGGTGAAACAAAAAAAAAGAGGAAGAAAATTACGTAAATAAGCATGATGGGGATTATTTCCACTATGCTTCATGCTTTAGCGGGAGAGCGAAGAGAGTAAATTGATAAGAGAAATATTATCATGAATTTTTTTTCTTTGCTCCACTGTTTCGCCCCCATTGCATGCCTTACACATTCATCGTTTCTCCGTATTGACGGAGGGATGAAGGCAGAGAAAATATATGTTTTTTTTTTCTTTCTTTTTCTCGTGCTTTGCTGCGGTGGTAGGTAAAGGCAAATAAGAAGTTGTGGGATATCAAAGCGGATCAACTTCTTAATCGTAATGAGGTCTTTGATAAAGATGAGAAGGAGAATAATTCCAATTCGGATGATGCTGAGGCAGCAGCAGCACCCGATCAGGGAAATGGGGGTGCTGGAGATGTGGCGGATGGTGATGGCATGGCTGGGGATGCGCCCCGAAATGCCGGAGGTGACGATAATGACATGAAATCGTGATACTGGACCATTAGAATGAGGCATTTACAAGTAGCATTAAGGGCGTGAGTGTGACCTTATTTCCCATTTAGGTTTTCTTTTTTTTTTAAATCTTTCTCTTATTTATTTCACGAAATTAACTTTTTTTTGTTTGTTAAGTTACGCGATGTTTGATGGAAGAAGTTTATCGAAAGAGAGAAAAATAAAGTGAAAAAAAAGGACACAGAGACATATAGAACAAATCATAATGTGCAAACGCGTGTGCGATACAGAAAAAAGCTATATAAAATTGTTCACTGTGCAATTAATTGCCTGATAATGTGTGCTATATAATTGTTTAATTGATAAAATTATTAATTGCGCAAAAGATAGGATAAATTTTAAATGAACAGTAGTTAGAATGGAGGGGTGACTTATAATTCGAGGATGTTAATGACATTTCAGGGGGGTTGGAGTGGATTGATTAAATTTTCCATGGGGTGCTTTTTAAATGTTTTTTAATGGCAATATAGTATAGTGATTATGATGAAGCGTAATTGACTCTTTTGAAATTGACAAGGGTTGTCAAACAATTATGTGGACATGCCAATAAATTTCTGTCATTCAAATATGTCAAAAATTAATTGCAAAAGATTTATCTTTTACATTTGTATGAATTTTATTTGCAAAAGACCAATACTGTGAGACTGCTAAAAATATAATTGATGTTGACAATTTATTTGTTAGAAATTATTTTGACAGGTTTGAAAATTGACAATGACTGATAACTGTCAATAAGTTATGTCAAAAGGGAAAATCTCTAATCAACAGATTTTTGCAATATGTATAGATTAATTGCATTTATTTAAAAGTATAGCAATAATATTGAAGTCTCTTTGCTGTCAAAAATTTGACATTTAAACCATTTGACAGATGCAAAATTGACAACTAATTAAAAGTCTTGTCAAAAGAGTAAAAAAAATATGAAGATTGGAAAGAAAACTTTTCTTGATTTTCTTTTGATCATCAAAAGCACTCGAAAATTGTCTTAAATGAAACAGACAAAATTTGTTTTCATTTTTTTTTTCATATCAACACTTCATGTCAAACTGCCAAACTTTTCCAGAGAACTTTCAAACTGATAATTTTCTAGCATATGGAAAATTTTTCTCCATCTCGTCCAACCTCCTTGGGGGTAAAAAAAAAGAGAAAATATTGTGATTTTATTGAGTATGATGATTATAAGGGTGGGAAAAAAATTCAAAGAAGAATTGAAAGCTGTCATGAAACTAATCAAAGTTTAATATTTTATCTTTGACGAAAGAAGAAAATCATATTGTACATATTATCGTTATTTGTAAAAAAAAGACGATGAGAGGAGATAAAAAATTGCATATAAACACATAAATTTTCTTCTCTATTTATTTCGTTTTCTCCAAACATTTTTTTGTTACAGCACAAAGTGCCCCGAAGGAAAATCTGCAGAAACGACATAACACAGTGAGCAAAAAAAAAATGAGGTGAAGAAGAATTGAGTGGATTCGTTGGTAGAAAGCCCTCAAGATGATTCCGTCGTCAGCTCTGTCATCGCATGGATGATTGTAAGTATCACGAGTGATTGTCGGAGACGAAGAAATTGCTCCAATGGATCCCGGGGACAATTTCAAATCATTTTTGTGCTGATGCTCAAACCTCAAAATCCCTCCCCAGTGAAATCCCTCACACATACAGTTGTCGATTGATATGATTTGAAGAAGAAGAAAAAAATGTACAGGGGATGGAGAAAGGTGCTTTGTATAGGAGGGAACACTCCCCGAAATATCGCTCTGGGGTTTGTTTAGCAATGTGATTCACATCACACCTTCAATTTGTGGGGATGCCACATCGCTCCTAGGAGTGACAGGGCAATGTACATGAGAAGTCTATATTCCTCCTGGGAGACGTTTCCCATTCATTTTATTGGAAATGATAATTTGAAGGGTGAAAAAGAAGTTTTGAAATTGGTTGCTTCATGGGAATTTCAAGTGATTCCTCCAGATATTTATTTTGGATGTTTGAGAAGAACTTTAAAAGATTTCTTTAAGGGTTGAATAATTTTAAAAAATTCTTAACACTTTTTATTTGCTTAAATATAAATTATAAGAATAATTTATCAAAGTTTAACACATCAACTGCGACACCCTGTAAGAGCGATGAACATTGGGAGAAATAAGCTGATTTTTATCGCAACGAAAAGAAAAACTTTCAGGATGATGGATGAAATGTGTTTGAGCGAAATTCTTCATTTCCCATTCATAAATCATGACTAATTGACAGTAAATCATTTTAATTGATCCCATAAAAGGGACTTTTAGGCACTTCTTATTGCCATCGCTCTGCCAAAAAGGAATCACTCAAAGTTTCCTAAAGGAAAGCCACTGTACTCACCCCTCTCTTGGCAAAAGCTCAAAGGGGTTTTCTCTGTTGATTCACCCTGAAAGGCACCTTCAAAAGAAAAAAAAAGAAAAATATGTGAATGGGCAACAGAAGTTGAAATGAATTTTTCCTGTCGCAGCCTTGAGAGGCGCCCCACATTTTCACACACACAGCACCTCGACGCTCGGTTTTATTCTATCTGTGTGTGAGCGATCCTCCTGAGAGGACGAAGGATGAATTAGTGCGCAACGATGGGGCAGACTAAAGAGCATGTCATGGTGGAATTTATCATTTGCAAAATTTAATCCGAATGAAAGGCTCTCGGGGCCAAAATACAAAAGGACGCACAGGGAAATTAAGCGAAAGGCGCGTGGGCTGGGGCGGGGGGAGCATTTTGTCGTTTATGAAATGAATTAAGAAGGGCGCATGCAGCACACAAAAAAAGAGAGAAGAAAGAGAAAAAAGCACAACAGAAAGCTCGCAAGGGAAAAAATGATTAACGCCCCCATGTCATTTGCATAGTGGGGAGAAAATTTATTTTTCTCCCTTATGCTGAAGCTCTTCTGGGGTGGATGGTGGTAGTAAGGGTACACAAGAAGGCAGAGCGTCGAGGGAAAATTTACTACGAACGAGGGTTGACATTTATATCAAAATAATGCCCCCCATGGCCCCCACACATGTGTGTGTGTGAGTTAATGTTTGCAAGGAAGAAAATATATTAAAGCGATATTTTTTATTGATTACCCCTTGGCATAATACCCCCAAATGGGGTCCAAGCTGGGAAAAATTGGGAAGGGGATGGGGCGAAGAAAGAGCGCACACCGCCATTAAATGATCTATTAAATTAGAATTTAATGCAATCAGCAATGAAACCCCCAGGGCTGGATGGGGAGTGGGGGAGGCTGTATTATTGGATACGGGGAGATGCTGGGTAGAAAAGGAATGTTCATTTAGATTCCAACCCGCCCGAAAATTGCTTTTCCACAACCCCCGCAGAAAGGCGAAAAAGGCCAAATTATATTTATTCTCTTGTGTGCTTTATTATTGGAAAAAACGACGCAAAAGAGTTTGGTGCTGGGTGAAAGAGGAAAATTCAACCACATTCCCGCACACACAGGCAGCAATTCTCGTTACCGATAAGGATATTTTAATTGAAGAAATGTCTCATAAATTTTTTGCGAGACTTGCCTCTTTTACGGGGCGGAATTTCACTTTTAGCGCTTTCTGGGAAAGTGATATTCTGCACACTGAAAATTTATATATCCGGCCAAATTTCAATTTCCTAACTGCCTCTATCTGCTAGCTCGTGGTGTTTAAATTGCACGATGAAGCTGCGTCGCATACATAAACGGAATGAAAATTAGACTTTTGTTTAAAGAGATTAAATTGCTGATTAAGTGGAAATTTATTGGAATGTCGGAGAACTTTTTAAAAGTTTTTAAATTACCCTTTTCAGGAATTAATTTTGCTCAAATGAATTTAAACTGTATAAAATGCAACAACATAAAGAACATTGAAAACAGAGGGAAAAAACGTACAAAAAGTAAATAAGTTTGTGCATCCAAAAACTGGAATATTTTCTTCTTTTCCGTCTTATTGAATTCTCAAAATTTATTCATAAACCTGAAAAGAAGTTTGTCTACATTTTTCATAAAAAGAAAAGTTCAATTGAATTCAACGCTATTTGGAATTTGTTGAACAACAAGAAAGTGAAACTTTGTTATTCCTTCCGCAATGCATGAAAATATCCTTGTGCCAAGGATGAGAGACTCACTCCCTCCCTCCTCCGCATCTTTCTTGCACTTTAACGATTTTTCCTTGCGTCCACGGAGAATATTCATTTGAAAATTTTATTTTCGCACAAATTTGAATTGCACACAATTTGTTGAGAAGTTTATTTGAATATTAAATGTGTTCGCAAGAAAAATCATGGGGCGACGGGAAAAATTAAACTCTCACTGTGTGAAAATTGCATCAAATAAAAAAAAATATACATACAGAAACAACCCTCAAAGAGGAAAAGTCAATCATAACGCGTCCAGTTATTAGAGTTGGTATACCACAACGCGGATGGGTCAGTTTATGCGTTGTAATTTTATTTGTGAGCAGAATTAGTAGGCAAAGTTGATTTTTTTAATGAAATTCATCAATATGAAAGATAAAAATGCTCATATCTGAAGTTCTATAAGACCTACAGAAATTTCTTAACTAGTTTTGGAAAGGTCTTGAAACAAGCTATAAGTTGACATATATATCAATAATTTTCAAGGTCACATCTAGAACAAAAATGGCGGATATTTGTTTGACTAAAACATTTTTTTTCACTTTTTGTCCTCAAGGAATGGTTCTAGAGGTTTCTGATGTTTCAGAAAGTTGTAGAGTTTTGCAAAACCTTTAATTTGATACCAAATTGAGCAAAATCGGAGAGACCGTTCAAGAGATATGGCTTATAGAACTTTTCAAATTCAAGAATTTTTCAAATGGTCATATCTTCTAAACGGCGACATAGATTTTCTTAATTTTCGGACTGGTGAAAGATATTGAGTCAGGCTACAACATATCAAAATTTAAAGGAAATCTATAACAGATGTTCGGAGATATAGCCCCTTAAAGTTAGGCAATTTTTGTTTTTGATTTTAGCGCCTCTTGCGGCCATTTCTGGAATTTAAAATGTTCTAGATAGTTGTAGGGCTTCTTGAAACCTTTCATTTGATACCAAGATCGTCAAAATCGGTTAAGCCGTTCTTAAGTTATATCGAAAAAACACTTTTTGCTTTAGACCGCCATATTTGCTAAACCGCTTGACCGATTTTCAAGTATGAGTTATCGATGAAAACGTCTCACTGAGCACTACAACATACTAAAATTTCAGACCTCTAGCTGTAAGGGAAGTGGTTGATGGTAGTTCAAAATGGCGGATGGCGGCCATCTTGGATTTTGAAAATGCAAAAAAATGAAATTTTACACCCACATTTCTATAGAAAACTTCAAACCCGAAGTCTCTATCAGTTACCGTTCTCAAGTTATAAGGTAAAGTTTGGACCACCGGAAGGCCGGCCGGCCGGCCGGCCGGCAGGCCGGCAGGCCGGCCGGATCAAAAATTTTCCACCACCATTTTCGTAATGTGGGATGTCTAAAACGTGCTCATACCAAGTTTGAGCCCGATCTGAGGTGGTCGGTTTTTCCGATGATTACAATACTTGGTATGCCACGATTGTGGTATACCAACTAATAAAGCTGACTGTAAAGAGATATAAAATGAACATTGAGAAAATTGCAGTATAAATCATTTTATGTTAGAGCTGCAGAGGAGCAGAAAAAAAAGTCAATCATAACGCGTCCAGTTATAAGAGTTGGTATACCACAACGCGGATGGGTCAGTCTATGCGTTGTAATTTAATTTTTAAGTAGTATTAGTAGGCAAAGTTGATTTTTTTTTATGAAATTCATCAATTCGAAAGACAAAAATGGTTATATCTCAAGTTCTACTGCACGTACAGAAATTTCTTGACTAGTTCTGGAAAGGTATTAAAATAAGCTAGAATATGGGATAAATTTTGATACTTTTCAAGGTCACCTCTAGAACAAAAATGGTGGATATTTGTTTCACCAAAACAGTTTTTCGCACTTTTTGTCCTCAAGGAATGGTTCTAGAGGTTTCTAATGTTTCAGAAAGTTGTAGAGTTTTGCAAAACCTTTAATTTGATACCAAGTTGAGCAAAATCGGACAAGCAGTTCAGGAGATATGGCTCTTAGAACTTTTCAAATTCAAGAATTTTGCAAACTGCGATATCTTCTAAACGGCGACATAGATTTTCTTCATTTTCGGACTGGTGAAAGATATTGAGTCAGGCTACAACATATCAAAATTTAAAGGAAATCTATAACAGATGTTCGGAGATATAGCCCCTTAAAGTTAGGCAATTTTTGTTTTTGATTTTAGCGCCTCTTGTGGCCATTTTGGAACTTGAAATGTTCTAGATAGTTGTAGGGCTTCTTAAAACCTTTCATTTGATACCAAGATCGTCAAAATCGGTCAAGCCGTTCTCGAGTTATATCGAAAAAACACTTTTTGCTTTAGGCCGCCATATTTGCTAAACCGCTTCACCGATTTTCAAGTATGAATTGTTGATGAAAACGTCTCACTGAGCTCTACAACATACTAAAATTTCAGACCTTTAGCTTTAAGGGAACTGGTCGACGGTATTTCAAAATGGCGGACGGCGGCCATCTTGGATTTTGAAAATGCGAAAAAATGAAATTTTACACCCACATTTCTATAGAAAACTTCAAACCGGAAGTCTCTATCTCTTGCCGTTCTCGAGCTATAAGACAAAGTATAGCGCACCGGCCGGCCGGCAGGCCGGCCGGATCAAAATTTTTCCACCACCACTTTCGTAATGTGGGATGTCTAAAACGTGCTCATACCAAGTTTGAGCCCGATCTGAGGTGGTCGGTTTTTCCGATGATTACAATACTTGGTATGCCACGATTGTGGTATACCAACTAATATAGCAATGATGTTTCACCCCCGACGACACGGATATGCCAGAGAGTTGGACCCCGATGGCTCTATAAAAATGCCATCAAAATGCGTTCCAAAACATGAGATGAAAATGTTTGTTGGTTACTGCGGGAGGAGGAAAGCCCTCCAATGCTGTGGAAGCATTTTTCATTTTCATCGCAAGGGCTGTTTTTTTTTACACATTGCATGTGAGGGGATGATGCACCTACGGGCGACATGCTTAATGGTCCGCCACACTAACTCATGGCATCGTTATCATCATTTACCAAGCCCATACACACACACAAATACTCCACATTCCCCCAACTTTATGCGTCCACTCTTGCAAATCGAATTGCTGTTTGTTCAGGTTGTTCAGTCGAGTACGGGGTTGAGGGAAAAAGTTTGCTTGCAAAAAGGGTTGAAAAATTCATTCATGAAATTCCACCAAAAAAATATTTGTGTCAACTGCATAATATATTTGATTAAATGTTTAAAATATTCACCTACATTGAACTGTATTATAGAACAAGATTAATTTTGTTGTTAAAACTTTTAATTATGTGCCTCATTTTCTATTCAATTGAATTATAAATTCAATAATTTGATTCAAATCCATGAAATTATCTAATATGATAAATTTCTGGCAATGCGTTTTATTGCAGAATGTTTATTTAGACAAATATTAAAGGAGTCTAGTCATTTTTGCCCTCGGCGTGATTTTTTTTTAAGATAATAAAAAGAATTTTTGTTTTCAGTGGAGGAATGTTCTTTGGTGTCTTTGAAATAAAATGTCACACATTATAAGAGAAACGTAAAACGTTAAACTTTAGGAAAGTAATGTCAAGTTTGAAAAGAATCGTTAAACGTTTAAAAGAATATCAAACTTTGCTAGTATCTGTCAAAGAGTTTAAAGGGAAACATCAAACGTTAGGAAAGAAATGTCAAATGTTTAAAAAAACGTCAAACGATAAAGAGACGTCAAATGTTAGAACAAATGTAAAAAATGAGAATGGAAAGTAAAACGTTCGCAGAATATGCCTCATGCTTCAAAAGAAACGTCAAACGTTAGAATAAATAAAATAACGAATAAATAAAAACAACTAAAGTCGAGATTTGTGAAGACTTTCATTTAACGTTTGTTCCAAACGTCAAATTAAATTATTTAAATATTAAATATAAAAAAAATTGTTTTCAATCATTTAAGAAAAGCATAAAAATTGTTAATTTTCCACGAAATCGGCCCCCTGAAGAAATCAGGAAAATATTCCCAAAGACTTACAAACCACGCCCCCATTGTTCCTCAAATTTCAACCCTTAAATGCGCATAAAAACCCCTCAACGCCATTTCATGAATTTTCCAAGGCAGCAAATTCGAAATTGCAGAACGTAAATCAAACAATTTCTGAAAGCACTTTTGTATTGTTTAAGAGGAGAAAATTTATTGTTTTTGGGGAAAATGCTAATGGGTATTTCATATAATGTATGGTGGAAAAGTCAAATAAGGAAAAGAAGAATTATTTGCAATTTCATTGCGGATGCTTGGTGGTGGGTTTTTTTTTGCATTTAAACAAACGACATGGGTGGTTGTTTTAAATTCACTGGGGATGGGAAAAGTGGAGGAAATTGATTTAAATCTGATAAGGAACTACAAACCATACAGCATCGCTGATTTCTCCAGCTTTTTCCCGCTTTCTCCCTCATTTCACGCATGAAAACGATGCTAAATATGGCGATGCTGTTTTTATTCTCTCACTTCCTTTTGCCACAAAAACCCCACAATTTACCTTGTTCAGTGTCTCCCGGAAGAATGAATTGATTACATTATTCTTCCCACGTGTGACGACGAGGGGGTGATATGGGTGGATGGAGAAAATTGAGGTAAATACGATGGATTCTGCACGAAAGCGATGGAGCTTATCACCCGAATGGTGATGTTCACAAACATCGCCAGAAGAGATGAAGGAGGATGCCGCCCCCACACACAGAGTTTGTGGGAAGAACACACGCCATGCGGAGAAAATGATGAGGAGTCTTAAAAATGGAGGAGAGCAAAAAAAAATATTAGAAGGAAGAACGTGATAAGGCCAAAAAATTAAGCACCAGATTTACGATGGGAAATCTCTGAATGTCCGTCCATTAATGTGCCATTACGATGATCGATAAATATTCATCTTTAAGGATCATATTCCACCAGTATACGTATATGTAAGTAATTGACTGGAATATGGTGAAATTGCTCATCCGTATAGCCGGGATCCGTGGCGAAGAGAGGAAGTTTTCGTTGGGAAATGAAGTGCCAGGGAAAGTTGGGGAGAATTATGGGAAACCCTTTGTGGAGTACCGACAATATTTCATGCAGTTTGCACAACTTTGTGGCCGCAGAAAGTTGATGCGAGACGAGGATTTTCTCTTACTCTGCAACCCTTTGCCCATGAGAAAAGCTTATATAGTGCTATGCTATACACCCTCAGGTTAGCCAAAGACATTGGTTTGTTGAAGGGGGATGAGAAAGTTCATAAAATGGACTTTTGGGGGATTTGAGAAGGTCCCTAGGAGGACAAACACAAATCGATTAATTGCAATACAGCTCAACATTTCAAAATAAAAGCTCACCCACATCCCGTTGAATGGGGAAAAGTGTGATAACATCCTCGTATGCATATTTTTTCCACACAAGCTTGTTTTTTGTTCCACCGTAATCGTCCTCATGATTCTCCAGGGGGTAGCACCAGAAAAGCTGCACATTTGGGAATTTATGAGTGTTGAAGCTCAAAGGGATATCGCACAGGACAAAAAGGGAATGTGGTGAGTGTATGTGCGAGAGAAAATATATACCGTCCGTATGTCGCAATTATCCACCAATATTTCTGCCAATGGACTCACATTTATTTTCCGGAAGGACGCACAAGCCACCGAAATGGCTGTGAAGTGGGAATTTGTAGAGGGTAAAACGAGAGGTGTATTCCAACATACATAGAGAGTGAGCGATAAAATGGGGACCATGTGAATGGAGCCATTCCCGGGATTCGTACATAAATATCCTCCGGAAAGGCAGGAGGATTTTTGTTCACTCCACTGGAGTGTCTGCGACTCAATTTCTCACTGTTTCACCACACTGCTCGACAAGTGGTTGCCACTGGAGTTGAATGGAGTTCTCAAGAAGACTTTTCTAGATAAGAAATTAGGTATTCTTGTTCTTATATAATAGTGATTTTTTTATAAAACGGAAAATTAATAATTCTGATCTTAATCAATCAAGAAATCAAGATTTTGTAATTTTGCATTCAGAATGACCATGAGCTTTCTCTTTGCTTGTCTTGAGTGTTTTCGTATTTTTTTTTAAAAATATTTTTCGAACATTAAACGTTAGAAAAGAAACGTCAAAAGTTATAAAATCAATATGAAACGTTTAAAATGTTAAATGCTTTTAAAGAAACTTCTAAACATAAGAAAATATGTCAGACCTTACAGAGGAAGTGACAGATATTAAACTAAACGTCAAATATCAAAAAATAAACGTCAATCGGTTGAAAAAGAATAATCAAAAAAGTTATAAGAGAAATGTCAAACGTTTGTAAGCAAATGTCAATCGTAAATTGATTTATTTTTAATGTTTTCAAATTTAAAAAATGTGTGTAAAAGTGAATAGACTCCTTTCAGAACATAAACTTCATAAAAAATCTTTCTAAAACCTCTCATCTAGAATTGGTGAAAGTTCTTTCAACTCCGCTTTTGAGGAAAGAAGAAATTTATTAAATGAACCTCCTGTTTGAGACAATTCATGCTGAATAGAGGTCCAGGGGTTCTGTCGGGGAATTGGGTCAATTACCTTAAAATATTTGCAAAAGACGAACTCTCCCTCGTAGATTAACATTTCCACCTTTAATTCCTTTGTCCCCATAACATCATTACCAGGCACCTTTTGCCTCCGAGGAAAATCATCATCCAGCTGAAGTGGAGAGGAAGGGGAAGGAACAAGTCTAGAGTTTGAGGAAAAAGGTGTTGGGCGTTTTTCATTAAAGTTTTCTCAACATCTTTGTTCTCTATGGTGTCCTTATGTATGTACGTATTTCTCTTGATCCTTTTCGAGGAGGCATTCAAGGAGTCCTCCATGCAATTGCTGCTCCTTTTTGGCGTGTTTCACAATACAATGAGTTGTGTGTGAGTGTGTACCATGTGAAAAAGGAAAATCCCCATCAATGCTATATAGGAGAAAATGTTCTCTCAGTGAGAACAAAAAAGGAATGTGAGGGAGGTGAAAAATATGGAAAATATACTGCGAAACCCATTCACTTTGCATAACAATAACAATTCGTGTTTTTTTGGGTTGGTACAGAGGAAAAAAAAGTTTCTACAGTTGGAAAAAAAGAGAGCTGAAAATAGACAAAATGGGAAATACATCTCGGGAAACATTTCCCATCCACAACCACCCCCTTCAACACTCGGATTTTTTTTTCGAGTATGAGCGTGAGAGATGAATTTCCACCCCTATGCATCCATTTGCCCCATCATCGTCATCATGTATGTATACATAGATAGTTGTTGTACCTTCATTCGGCAGCATTCCAGATGATATTGAAAATTTTTTACTTGCTAGTTTTCAACTTATATTATTACCTTCATATCCAATTTTGTGCGACGTCGAAGTATTTTCATCTGTGCGATTCTGCATATTTACTCCTTCTCCTTATGCTTTCGTTTTGGAATTCTCTTCTTTTTTTTCACCTGCTGTTAGACATGTTGAAGAGGGTAAAATAGTGAATTTTATAACCAAAAAAAGAAAGAAAATACACAAGTTTTCCATATTTTCCTCCCACGAAGACGCAATTTCATTACCGAATTCTACGAAAAACCCGCACAAATATGTTTTTGTGGGGTAAGAATTTTTATTTTAAAATCCTTCTCTGTTATTGGAACATTGTGAAGCCACATTTTCGTTCGTAAATTCTCTTCTATTCTATCTGTTAGTATTTTGTGCTTTTCATTTTAATTGCTTTTCTTTTTAATTACTTTTTCAAGTAATAGGACATCGTTCTTTCTTTTAGTTATAGCTTTAGGGAGCTTCAACATCTCCCTTTCACGACTCTTTTACGGTTTTTGTTAAGAAAATCCTGAAAATCACTATTTATTTAAATTTATTCATTACATTTTCCAAATAGGTACTTATCTTAGAAACTTTCAATGTACAAATGAATATGTTGGGACATGCTACCCCCTCCCAAAAAAAATAGATTTTATTCCAACAATCTAAAGCTGTAGAAATTCTTTCATATTGTTGATTTAAAAAATATATTCGTGAGCTTTTGAGCTTTTTGCTAGTTCCTTTTAAATTAAAGCACGTGACCAACCACAAAAGTTTCCCATTTTATTCCACATGCTCTTGCAAAATACCCCCAAATGGCGCAAAATGCCCCATAAATCGTCGTATATTTTTCTCCTCACACACAGAGTGGGTAATGAGGATGTGAAGAAGGCTAAATTAGTGGACATTTTCAGGCAATGCGCACGTGTGTATGCCAAGTTGAGTCTTTTGTGTGATTCCTCATTAAGATTTTGTCTCACCATTGTGATTCATAACCGCCAGACGGTTTGGGATAAAAGATCCACAAATTTCCGCGAATTCCAATGACTCGTGATGCCACTCGCTTCCAAAGTATTGGAATAGTTCTCTTGATAAATTGCCAGAGATGAGAATTAGCTTACAACAATAGCTATATGCTGCGCTAATGAAGCATAGTACGGGGACGTGCTTGATTTTAGGGGAACTCTGTGAGTAATTTTGTTGTGTATGTGTGGTTTGAAAGTGCAGAGCACGTCATACAGCCATTTATTCAGGGGACAGTAGTGGTCGGAAATCCCCGGAAGCGCTAAAACACTGAAGTGGATTAATTCCTTTGGGATTTTATGAAATTCTCATGGAGTTGTGAGAGAATCCACAGGAGTATTTTCATGAGGATATACCAGAAATTTAATGAAGATGTTAACATTTAATTGGTACACACGATTTCCTCAAACAATGAGCTTTTATTTGATATGTATGCATAAACTACGCCTTTGATATTCAATTTGGAATAATATATGGAATCTTTCGTATTTTAAATTTTCCAATACCTTCTGTTGAATTTGAATACTGTGCACAAAATATATTAGATTGATTCTATTGAGACGGCAGTATGGGTAGAGGATGTGATTGAACAAATCACGAAGCTTTTAGAAGATGTACGACGTGTTGCATCCTGCGGAAAACATGTCAGCGGAATTCCTCTTTTAAGGATGCGATTGAATGACAATAACTTTGCGAGATGAATGAAATCAAAGACATTTCCTCCGCACACCTTATTGCTTTCTCAGCTTTCCACACTCTGTAAAGTGATATGCGACATATTTTACACTGAAGCGGGAAGGGGACATTTTCCGGGGGTGGCGGGGGGGAAGCTCCGTTTGAAATCAAAGCTCGCTGCTGCCAATTTCCGTTCATGTCATTCACGAACTTTGTCTAGCGCGGAATCTATGGTGCAGGACATCAAATACTTTCCCCTTAAAGAAGGACATGCGAAACAGGATATACCGCGTATAGTGGGAAATACCATTAACTTGTTGGCTGTAAACTTTCCTCATAGAAGAATGCAATGAAACTCGAGATGTACTATGTAAGAAAAAGACGTGCAAGACATTGTCTCACCCAACCCTTTAGAAGTGAAATACAAAACTACCCAAAAACACCTCCTTGGAAGCTAGTATAAAAAAAAACCAAGCAGAGATAGGACTCAACCACCGTGGTTGGGTGAATTATAATTAAGAGCGAAAAAGGAGAGAAAATTATTATTAATTAAGGAGAATCCTGCGGAATTTATGAGGCTAATTTTCAATGGGGCGGGGAGGTTTTCAGCTAATATTTGCGACGCGACACAATGGACGTTAATTGCAATTACGCCGGGGTAGAAGCATTTTGATCAAAATTAACCTGCGTGCTGATATCCGTGGGGTGGAATTAAATTTTAATTAATCCGCAGTATCAACCCCTAGGTTGTTGACCATTTGTCGCTGGGTTTGTAATCTCACCGGGAATCCGAAGGACACAAAAGCTCCCAAATGAGAGGAATACGGCAATTTATGGGCTTTTGGTATGAAACTGGATTTAACTTAATATTTGCACTCATTAAAAATACAAACAGGGAAAGCTCTCATGTAAATCATCACCATGTGCTTTTATCCTCAAATATTTGTAAAAAAAAATGTATTGTGTTTTATATCTCTTGTTTTTGGGAGGATTTAGCAAAAACGATTTCATTTTATTTAATTTTATATTAAAAAAATTAATGAAGCAATGCGAAGTAATTTTACTGAACGATGGAGACGCCTGGTAATAAACCCGGCGCCTCCATTTACGTAAAATTAATCGGCATGCCTGTTAAATGATTTAACTCTAATCTTTTAAGGGTTTAATTAAGTGCGATAATGATTAATACCATATTTGTTTGTATAGAAAAATCTCTTTAGAATTTTCCATTCAATTTTTTCTACTGCATGGAGCTTTAAAATAATTCGTATGGAGCTTTTAAGAAAACCAAATCCACTTTAAGGACTCCATTTGGATCCGAACAAATCCGTATGAGAGGGATAATCCAAGGGGAGAAAGTACATTAATATCCGTTCCTTGCAGAAGCAAGCAAAAGGAGAGTTTTAACGGCTTCCATGTCTCTATTTTCTCTTTACATTTTCCATAAAGCTCCATCAAAATTTCATACAGTAAGCTCCTCTACATAATAACTCACCCATATTAAGGTATATAAAATACCTACACGCAAAATCCGTAAGCTTGTGTTTGCCCAAATTTTAATTACCCAGCAAGATGTCCTTTCCCCCAAGAATCGCGGATTAATATCCCGCAAGCTCGGTGCGAGAAGGTAATTTAAAGTTGTTCGGCAGAATTTAAGCAGTTTCAACACTAATTTGCACTCACTTTTTAATGGCGCACCATGGGTTGTTTGCAATAAAAGGCGCACGCGAATTTTCAACCTACCGCGTAACCTTTGACACTCTGGCTGATAAACAATCACCTGGGATGAAATAGGGTGGAGCACCAGGAAACATAAAATGTAACTTTTTTATATGAGAATTATGTCGTTTTATGATGATTCACTCACACGGAGTTTTTATGCTTCAGCAAGTTCAATATAAGAAGAAATTTAATCTTCTTATTTTTTTTACTTCTATTCTCCTATACTCCGACACATGGAAGACTTTCGAAGAATAGAAGAAAAATTCTTGTAGCAATTGTCAGAATTGCTTACATTTTTGTGAAAAATTCCACGAAAACATTTTCTTTCTTTTTTTTCGTCCCACAACACATCTGTTCGTGTAGAGAGAAAGACATGGAGAAAAGTCCTTAAATTCCACGACACACCATATACAAGGAGGGAATTGTCGGTCTATTGAAGAAAACCCCGGAGGCGATGAGGAAGTGAACAGAAAGTACCTCCAGGGTGTGTTTAAGATGCTTCCAATATTTTTCTCATATAAGAACTTTCTTCGAGGTGGAATAAAACTCACTAAAAGGCGTCTTCTTAACACTTCACTAAACATTACTAAAAGAGGATTTTTGTTAGTTGATGCAAAAGGGAGTTTGAATACTTAAGTAGGGAAAGGTAAATTGGAGACTTTTCTTTAAATTGAAGTTGGAATTTAATGAATTTTAGTCATGAAAAAAAGCCTCATTAACGCATAAGCTTTCCAGAGCTTTCGATAAAACTTGAAAGAAACTTTCAAAGAAAGATATAAAATTATGAAGATCAACATGAAAAATCCTTAATTCAAAATTGTCAATGAAATGGATAAACAGGATTAACTATTATTCTGTAATTGCATGTAAAACTTTTGGATGTGTTTGGTTGTGAAGCTAAAGAGCTTCAAACGATATAAGTTACTGCCTTGTGAACTACCCTTAATGACAACCCAAATGATTTGTTTGCAAACTTCCATTATATGAAAGTTTCATCTCACAACTATTGATGGTCCTTCAATGGTCCATCTGCCAGACGAATATACGTATTTTGCAATGTCGGGCTAAATCCATCTCAATCATGTTGTCCCTTGTGCTGAAGGATAGTTGTTGATACGGCGTATTTATCGGGATAATTAAACACGAATTGCTGTATTTTGTAGGGCTTCTCTGAAAAGGACCCTTTTTCCTCTTCACGTTCTCTTCTCGGAAATTGATCAAGTTTTGGATGAGTGGAGAAGTGTGTATGTGTGTGTTTGGTGGGATGTTTAAGGGTTCATGGTCAAAGGTTACGGAGGGTGGAAAAAGCTCATAGCAGCGGGAAGTTGATGGCAAAAATCTATTGATTCAGTTTGATTAGCTCGCTCTGTACGCCCGCATGTTGAAATCAATTGAGTGTAATGAACTTCTCTCTTGAATAATGTAGAGTACGAAAGGTATGAGGAATATATCGCATTTTCTATGCCATTCACTGTGATGGAATTCTCTTCTTTCCACCATCCTCCACTAAACATGAGTGAGGAGGGAGGTGGGGTAAATTTTGAGTAACAAATTCAATGAGAAAGGGAATGTATCTTTGTTCTATTGAACCACCCTGATGAGTACGCGAATGACACAACTTCCACCCTTATTCATTCAATTAGTGGAGGTTTTTATTATCCATTTGAACTATTACGCTATATATGTATGTTTATGTAGTTTGAGCAATCTACCCTACTCACATCAACCCTCATCGTCACATGCAAACACAAAGTGCGCATGCAGGAGTGATATGAGAATTTAATTTTATCCACTTCGCAGGAAGCTCTATCGCATTTGCAAGTTTCCATGAATGAATAATAAAAGCGAAGAACTTAATTAAAGTTTTATCATCATCCCCAACTAGAGTTTTGTTGAATTATGACGAACAATTCGGTCCGTTGGGCGCGCATTTCCCTTTTCTAGATGGGGGGTAACGATTGCCTGATGCACCCCTGACTGACAATGGGGCATTGGACATGGGAAACGGATGAGCTTTGCACAGAGTATTGTTTGCCATCTCCGTGACATGCAAAAGCTGTATTCAAGTGCCTGGGATTTGTACATAATTGAATGGGGACACTGCGCATCATGTTGCAAAACTTTTTCTCATGTGAATTTCATTGCGGGCATTTGTTGATGTTCCCTGGATGAGGGCTATATACGATTTCCGCTGAGTTATGCAATCCAATTGTTCCAGCTATAAAACACAGATTGCAGATGAATTAAAATTTTTGAAATTATCCACCGCACAGAAGGAGAGGAATTAATTGTTTGAATTTAAATTTAGTTTTCAATCGGATTAAAAATTCACAGCACTATCTATTCCATGGGAATTAGCGCATCTGCAGTTCGATGATCAGAACATTTTTTTATGTGGCATGGAAAATGTGCAATTTTTTTTACAGATAGTTTCACTAAAATATATTCTTTTTGCGTTTTTTTCCTCTCTGTGAGAATTTCCTTGAAAATTCTTTTTTGAAAACCCATCAAATATAATTAAGCATAAACTTTAGTTAAACATTCTTAATAAATTATTTTAGTTTAATTTGACCCACAAAAGCTTTCTGGTTTCACATTATACTTATATAAAGAAAGTTCAAAAGCTCAAAGATGTTTACTATAAGTTGTGTACATCATTACCCCTGCCTCTTTGTAAAGGATAAAACATCCAGAGGCAAAGGAGAGGCATCACATTTCGCAGAACTCTATTTATACATTTTATTCTTTCATATAAGACATCTCTTTATAAACATTTCCCCCACACATCCTTCTCACTTTCAAGAATCCTTCAATCTCTTCCAGGAATGAATGAAGCTTTTAGCATTAAAATGTATAAGAAAAAAAGGGACCCCAAGAGTAAGGATTTTCAGTGAATAATTTTATTTTATTCACACGACCCGGGAATTTGCATGTGTGAATTATGCTATTTGCAAGAAGGAGAGGCAAAAAGGGAACGAGAAATGTAACAAATATAGCTTACATGGCAATAACAAAGGGAATATAAGTAGAGCGGGAATTCTTATGGGAACATATTGCTTATGTTATAAAATTTATCTTCATCTGTCTTGGGAACGAAATACAAATGGACTCGGGAAGGTTTGGTGCGTGATAAATAGTCTCCAAAATAAAATGAGTTTCGCCCTCCAAGTGAATTTGGGGACTTCCCCATGTGATGGAGGAAGCTCTTTTGCCATCATCCCCTTTGGGATTGGTGCGAAAAGTTCACAAAGTCCCCAACAAGGCGAACCTATATTTAGACATTTGAACATTTTCAATGAGTAAAGTTCTATTTTATTTTGCCGTGTAGTAAAATATCACTGAATGCCTCCCCATCGCAACGCAACATCCGGAAAGTGTTACTTTTAACTCAATTTTTGCATCTTTGTGCGCAAAAAGCACGCAAAAGCTCCGGGTGGTGGTGGAAAAAAATGTCCTGTCCATGTTGAAATTGCATTGGACAGCTCTGAGCGATTCATTGGCATTTTCATTCCCTCTTTCCGGCCTCCCTTACTCGCCTTAATTGCGAAATCCATCACACTGGTCGGCGGTGGGAGTGGGCTGTGAGAGAGAACGGAAATTGAGGGAAAAAAGTAGACATTTACGTATGCTTGCTACATACATTTCCGACCAACTACATGTTGTAAAAGGGAGAGCGCGGGGAGAGCTTTTCTCACATTCCGTGTGTTTTTATTTAATTTTTTTAAACTCTCTTTGTGCATTTTTCCACACTTTCACGTAGAAAATGGCATTGCGAGATGAGGTACGCTTTTTGCAATAAATGGAGCACAGAATTGACAACTTTTCTACCCTATTTATGTACATACATACACACACGAGGAAATCACATACACTCGGTGGTCTATGAGGGGAAGAGAAAGGTGTGTTAAGTAGAAACTTTTTTTTCTCAATTGCACCAACGAATGCACATACAAAAAAAAAAACGAAAATGAAAAGCTCACTGAAAGCATCATTTCATGCTGAGAAAATTGAAATTACTCCCCACAGAGAAGCAGTATATGGAGAGTTTTTTTCTTCTTTTTTTTTTACTACAAATTAAAACTCAAAATCACGGAAATGTGTGTGAATGGACGATGACAGCAGTTATGCCTTTCGTATTTGCCCATTATGACATCTCTTCTTTCTGTGTCGTGTTGTGCATCACATCGGAAAATGTCAAGCATGCCCTAGAAAATATTTTTAATTGGTTTTCCTTTCATTTCCCTATTCTCTTGCAAAGTCTTTACTTCCAACAAAATGCCCACTTTGAGGCGCACTTTTGTGATTAAAAATGCTTTTTGCAAGAGGGAAATCAACTACAGGACAACATTAATTGTTTGAAACTTTAAGGAATACATATACAAAGGATTTAAAGCTCAAAGTTTAAGCTATGTAGGAAGTCATAGAGAGAATTGAAATAATAATTTTACCCAGAAAATGTGTTTCATTTGTTTCTTTTTAAAACTTTTTTTTTGGAATTTTATTCTTTAATTTAGGGGAGATATTTATACTCTCACTGAAAAACGAATTAAACTTGTTGTACCAACCGGAATTCCAATTTCCGATACCATGTAGTAAAAAGCTCTGTAAGTATAACAAGGGATACAAAATATTGAAATTTTCACCAGAAAAGCCATTTATTTGACATTTTTATTCTCGCTAAATGCCTCGAATGATGGGAAATATCAATCTGATATAAAAAGGCATTATTTGATTGTGGAAATAAACCCGACTGTAAAGAAGAACAGATAAATTAGTTAGGTGTCCTGTTTTTGAGAAAAGAAAATATCTGAATGTCTTCTTAATTTTTCGCTTACGTTTCGATTCTCAGTAAATCTTCATCAGGACATTAAATGATTTGGAAAACAACCATCAAACATTCTTTTCACGGACTTAAAGCTTTAGTGAATTAAATATTAGGACGTTCTACTTCATATGATGCATTTTTAATTTGCACCTAAAGCTCCTTCCTACGTCTTACTTACCTTTAATATTAATGCAAGCCATATCCATTTCCTTTTGCAGTTGGGTAAATTTGCATTCGCAACAGAGCATCGTAGAAAAGCATCATTCAGTGTCATTCTGCCAAATGGATTTTCAATTGGCAAAATGAAAGCACATTCCATATTGCTTTTGGTTTTGCTTTGATAAAATCCACATGATGTGGTATTTTGAAATGCTGACATGTCGCTCAATTATCCAGCTGGGAGTTGTAAAATTTATATAGAATAAAGCACGTTTGGAATTTATAATACTCTTCATCCAGTGAAATTTCTACCATACACACACCGTTGATGATTATATTCTTGATTGAAATTCAAACTTTTGGCAACGGGTGAGTTGAAATTTTGCTTCCTGCCACACTTTGAAATGCAACATTACACAAAATGTGTCCCTCTATGGAAGGCATTTCAGAGAAATTTTCACCATACAAAGAATTATTTAAGCTGCATGCCCTATTTTGGAGAATCTTATGCACGGAACTAAATTAAATTGCATGTCGTGTATAATTTAATTTCAAAAGGAATGTGAAAAGGGAAGATCCCAAGAAATTTGCATATGAGTTGATGATGTAAAATATGTTACATTGCACAATATCACTTGTGCCCTACCACTCTGCTCGTATATGCTTGCTCACTGCTTGAAAGTTATGGGTGTCATGAGGGGGAATCTCTATTAGTTTTGTGATACAATTTAATTTATTTTTCAATTATTAAATTTATTTCGAATTTCAGAGAAGAGATACTTTAATTTCGTTTGAGAAGTGATATTGGTTCTTTAAATGTTATTTAGATGGAGACGCCTGGTCTATGCTGGTCATTATTACCAGGCGGCTCCATCTAATAAGAATGTTTTTGAAAGATAATCTAATAATACCGTTGATAAAACTTTTGTAATATAAGACAAACGAAAGATAAAGTTTTTATTCTTCATCTGAAAATAAAGTTAAAACATTTTTTAAGCACAAATTGGAAAAGAATTTCAGCAATATTAGCCAGGGAATGGCATATTGTAATTAACCAACCTAATAATTAAGAAGGCACGTATATTAATTAACTAAATTAACTAAAGGTAATTAACAAAATCTATAACAAGACGTTTATGTGAATTTAAGGAACTTCTCCATAATTTAGCAATTTATCGCTTAACTGCCTAATAAACTATTTACTCAATATATAATGTACTAATTTACACGTTAATCTTGTCAAAATATACATACTGACTCATACATATAAATAGATAAAATGTAAGCGAAATAGTTTATGCACCTCATCTACTTTGCAGCATAAATGGCATCAATCATCTAGTCTAGAGGGAAGTTGTGTGAGTTTTGGGTAGCTTTGCTTAGTAGCTTTATGTAACACAAATACAAATAAATTCCTCCGTCATTTATTAATTCTTGGTCGATTTTCGACGACATGCTAAATGGCCCATGTGGGGTGGTTGGTGCATCATGCACAGAAATAAATCGTTAGTAATCCCACGAGGATTTTGCAAGCACGAACGGATTGAATTCCACTGTGGCGTGCTAAATAAATTTGATCATATTTTGCATCTTTCACTCTGGAGAATTGTTGTGTGTATATTTTATTTCGATGCTACTGAAGATGCACTCTATGCACTCTCTGAACCATTGATTAAAATTTATTCTTCCTACAGCACGCGGGAGTTTCTCTCGGGGTTTTTCGAAATGTAAGGAAATGCCATGAAATTTCCTGTATTACATAATGTACATAGCTGACTCATATTTCTATGTGTCTTTTCTGCAATTCCAAGAAGTACATATTGAATTAGAAGAATAGCATTGTAAATCTGTATGTAAAGAGGGAGTGCTTTATTGGAAATTCTCCATTAAAATAGTTTAAATGCATTCATTTTAATTGAAACACAAATGCATTTCTCAGCCTTGAGAAAGCTCTCGGAGCATTGCTCCAGCATCCCCAAGCAAGAAGAACAATTAGGCATGCTCTAAATACAAATTTGATAGTGAATAATTTAATGTTGAGAAAGAGGGAGAGAGGTTATTGGAGTTGTGCCAGATATAGATAAGAATCAATTACCATTAATTTACTTTTACCCCATCGGGTTGTGCCTAATCCTATTGCCAATGTCCGCAGTGTATTAGCATAATAACTACGATACTATATGAGGTGGGTGGGTGGAGGCTTGGAACAATGGAGGAGGAGGAGGTTGCATATAAAAATGTCCTAGAATATACAGAGATGAAGGCGAATTCGGTGGAAGTATGCAAATTTTGTAACATAAATCCAACAACTTTATGTATCCATATGCGCTAGGATATCGTTGACTATTCCATGAACTCTATGTTGGCATTTTGCTACATGCGGCACTTTTTACCCCATTTTACTTCGTATTCCACATACGTAGCAATTTCATGTATTATAAATCGTTCGGGAAATGGAGGGAAAAACAGATCGAGCTCAAATACTGCAGAACAGATTATTAGAATGCATAATAATGAAGATTCTTATGGCTAATTTAGATGGTTATTTGTGGGTTATTTATTCCTTTCATCAGGTCTCAAATATTTTAGGGAAACAAACTGCAAGAAGTGAAATATTTTGCTTTTAAAAATGTTTAAAATTCTCTTTATCTGTTGGAAAGTAGTTAAAAGTTAATTGAACTATCTACGAAAAATACAAAATTAAATAAGAGTAATTGACTTTATTTAAGACTATAAATATTTGTATGTGATGTTATTTTAACAGCTTCTTGATGAACTTGAATATGAAATAAATAAGGGAAAATGGAAGCAGCAGTTTCAATGATCCAAGAGAAGTTTTTAAAGGCTTCAGAAGTTTATTCTATTCAAGCAACATCCGCCTACAGCTATTTGAGAGATGTTTTCTTCATAATAAAGATAAAGATTCAATTAAAATGAAATTTTTTCTAATATCAATTCATTCTTCATTCATTCATTGATTATTTAAAAAAAATTTAGCAATCTAATATTTAAATGACCAAAAAACTAATTATTTAGTTTGACAATATTAAGAGTCTCAAATTAATCATTTTGGAGACATGCATAGTTCATCATGAGTTAATAATGTGCTATTTAAATTCCCAAGAGCGTATAAAGAAAACTTTGAGGTGAGTACACAAAAAGGCAAAAGCATTGAGACAGCTTTTAAATTACTTCTCTTCTCTGAAAGTATTTAAAAACCACACACTTCTCCAAAAATCAATTGAAAAGTGATATGTGTGGGAAAACTTTTGAATTTTCCTTCTGCCCCGCAGGGTTTACTTTTATTGGGATTTTATACATGGTGCGATTGGGGTTTTTTAGGAGGAAAAGTTGTCGATGAATGCGGAAGAAGTTATGCTTTGGGGGTATGCTGCAGCCGTATCATTTGGATATTTGCTTTAATCTCACCTTCGGGGTTATTTTGTCGTTGTGAAGGAGAGAAACTTTTATATGGTAACATTCCAACACTCCCAAATCACTTGTCGCTGCGACGGCACAAATGGATTCCGACAGGAGTGATTGTGGGGCTGTCAAAGCACACACACACCCACCACTACCCATCGCAGAAGTTTCACCCGCGCGGGAGCTTTCAAGGAGAATTGGTGGAAGGAGCACCGCCGTCGTACCCTTATAGAGAGCACTCAAGTTCTCCCCATGCCACGTTGTGCTGACACAATAGCAACTAGACTTGGCGTCATTATACAACGTCTAAGTACCACCCCAATGTTGGCTTGTGTGTACGGAGGTATCCTTCGCTCCTCAATGTGGCAGCATCGCTCTTGGCTGCTTTTAATGTCGTCTGGGTGCGAGATTCACGGGTGCAAAGAAAATCTACTCCGCAACTATCTTTCCCATTTATCGATTTTCCACTATACTACACCCACCCCATGCCACCACCCTCATGCCGAGATTATTTCATGCTAAATCAAATAATACCACCCGATTCACGTTCGTGCACTCAAATGGGCGTAATTTGATTCGAAAATTTCACAAGAGGATAATTTTTACCAGCAGCATACCACCAACCTGATGGTTTTCCCAGTGAATTTTCCACATCACTGGGGAAATGGAGGAAATTCCACTGAATTTCTCGTCCATTGCATTATTCATGCATTTAATCAGGTTGATGCATTCGTGATTTACGTGAATTCTCCATCATCGACCGTCTTTCGAGAGTGACTATACACATACAACAACTCCCCCGCATTGTTTGTACATCCCTCATAAATCTACTTCATGCGACGACGATGCAATACCACACTCCATGAGAGGGACGGGGGGGAGGACTCTTCATTACAGCTCATGATGCTGGAGAATTCCAAAGTAGAAGAGTTTTTGGGGACAAAAGAAAATGAAGAAGATACGGAGGAAATGAATTGTTTTCTGGAATTAACTTTTCCTAAAATTTATGATTGAATTCAAAAGTTTGGAAAATGATCTTGAAACCACCCTCTGTGGTGAAATTTATTTCGTATTATGAGAGTTATATTAGTGGTTTTTATTTTAAAATAGAAATTCAAAGTATTGAGGTCCTTTTGAATCATGACCAAATAATTTTTAGTTATAAAAGATGTTTCTAGTTCTCGGTACTTATGTTCAATGAACGGAGAGTACACTAAAATATCAAATTAGGACAACCACCCTTCCTTCATTCTCCTTAAAATCCTAACTTTATCATCCAAACTTACGCCCTTTAAGTGTATTCACGATAGCCAAATTCACACTGAAACTATCTCGGGGAAACTTAAATGCAGGAAGCAGACACAGCTTGAGCAATTTGCTTTGTAAGTTTAGTTTCTTGAAAACAATTTCCAAATTTGTGTCATTTCATAAGTTTCGCCAAGAAGAACCTCCTGAAGCGAATTTCCCGGGGAATGAATGTGTTTGCTTTTAGTAGAGTGAAACCTTTCTTCTTGTTCTCATTGTATTTTAGATAAGACATTGCGGAATCCACACATTTGATGTGGTTTCCTCATTTCACAAGACAAGCAATCAATTCTCCCCATCTGAAAGCTCTTTAAAGCTCCACTGGCAGAATAAAATGGATGTGGTCATTTGAAGAATTCTTTTCATTTCCTGCAGTTGTTTGGCACTTTAAAAACTTTTTTCCCACAATTCCGTGGTTCATTTAAAGTTTTCCTTTTGACATTGTAAAGTGAGGGGATGTGATGCATGAATTGAATTTAAGGCATATATAGCAGGGGTAGATAGGGAGTTGAGAAAAGCAATTATGAAATTTGACTTGCAAGACTCATGAATAATGGGGGAGCTTTTGCCTGTCGTGAGACAATTCTTTAGGGATGGATTTATGTGGTTAAAAATTTATGGGGCAGCTTTGTGTGGATGAAGTGTATTGATTTGCGATTTTACTCCCTTTGGGTCACAGAGGCAATATTTTTTTTTCAAACTTGGCAGTGGGTCCCCTGTGAGAGTGATGAATTTGCTTTGGAAGCTCACTCAATGCCTTCAATGCATGTCACATTGATGGCGGTAGGGGAGGTTTTGGATGGAATTAATGTGCAGTCCATCAGATGGATTTTCAACCAGAGAGGAGGAGAAAAGCTGAGAGGGATGTTCATACATTTTCAATGAATTTCAAAGGATCTCCTTGGGAAACTCCTGAAGACGCACAGAGGCAAAATCTCTTCATTTATCAAATGGTGTGTACGAAGCAAGGCCCTCCCGTTCCCGAAACATCGAATGATTTGTGATTGATGATGGTGTTGAAAGTAAAATGAGAGGAATTTCACCAAGAAATCTTCCTTGTCGTTTGTCTGCAATTCAACACGGATTAATTAATTGCTCCTACATCATTCATGATATCTTCACAATGATAGATGCACCCTATGAAACATACATACAGCATGTTCTTGAGCTAGAAAGGATGAGCAGAGGGGTTGAGCAATGTCATCCATCCTTGCAATGTATAGGGGTGGACATAATTATGCCATCATCATGACACCTTTCACACAACTATTGATGCCTTTCACTCATAATTTCCACTCTGGCAGCATTCACTCAAATAACAAACCACGAAGCAACCCCTCTCTGATCATACCCTTCTGATTGACTCCAACACCAAGCCACACGTTCAATGGCATAGGGTTTGTGTTGAATAGGATATTGCATCGTATAATGTGGTTGTTGGTGGTAATGATTGGACACAATTTCACTACGGCGGATAAACCGCAAATTATGTCAACGCACTTTTGCACCAATGCACGATGAAGCAATGTCGGGACCTTTATGCTAACATTTAATGGACATTGACGTGCCACAAAATTGGAGAACTTTGCCAATATCGGATGGAGATTTAATTTACAAGTTGGTTCAACTTTCAAATAACTCCTATATAATACTGGAAGGACAATGGGAATCGGATGGCAACGAGAACTAATTCCATTTTGATCGGGGAACGTTAACTCATTTTGCTTGCTTTTTCATAGACAATTTCAAACTATTGAATTTTAACTTTCGGAATTATTGAAGATGGAATTTAATCATTTTGTATTGAGAAATCTCTTATTTGGGGGAAATAAACAATTAAAATACGCGAAAAGGAGAACAAAAAGAGAATATGAAGATGTTAAAGACATTTTCCATTCTCTTCTGGAATCAGTTGGATTTAAAATGCAGAGAATTGTCCAAAAATGATGTCAGTTTTGTGCTTTATTTTGTCTTTTTGTCAGCCGTAGAGCTGAATCATAAATCTAACAAAGAATTTTCTTTTTATTCAACTAAAGAACACAATTTTAATATCCTCATTATTTTCTACAATTTAAAATCAACACCAGATGTCAGCCCTTTCTAGTGAAGAAATCATTAAAAGTTTCCCTTTAAAATATCATTGAATTAAATTTAATTGATTGAATAAATCGAGAAATTTGCTGCATCAACTTCTACATAGTTTACAAAGCAACCAAAGCTTTCGAAAGTTCCTAAAAGCATACCAGTTTAGATGTAGAAAGGCTGGAATAAGCAAAACAATTTAGCAGAAAATGCTTTTTAAACTGCCATCGTTAAAATGTAAAGTATTCAATGGGTTGGGAGCAATTATTTGGGGAAAAGGGGTGGAGGCAAAAAAACTGCAGACAGAACATCTTATAAATGTTGTATAGCATGCAAGTCAAAGCCATTTAGCGACGAGTGGAAATTCCCGCACATTAAATAATCATTTTGGTGCGCTCTGTCGACAAGCGCATGACATGGAGCTTTACATACGGAGCCAAAAATACAATTTCCCAATATGCAAGACGTCTGTTGGCTCCCTTTTTCTTGGCTGAATTGAAAAATTCTTATCAAACAGTAAGATTTTCTTTTGTCATCTCCTCCTGAATGGATGGAGGGAGCTTCCATTTAAATTTGGGTGTGTTTTTTTTGGCTTTCTAGCTCTGTAATTTGCTCTATTTGGGAGAAAATTTCAATGAGATTTTCGGTGTAATAATTTGAGAAAGAAACGAAGGGAAAAAAAATAAATTTTCACAAAAAAATGCATGGAAATGAGAAAATCATTTTAGTATCGTTAGGGGAGTCCATTGCGAACTTGGAACGTATTACGTGAAGGGATAGAGAAATGGTTTGCTCTTCATGGTGATTGCCCCTTAATGGGTACTTCTTTCTCATTGAAATTCCAAACATGGCCCAATATTTGACACCTCTCTCGCCACTACAGTTGATCCAAAGCGTTGAGGACTAAATCTGTGTGTCTTTTTCCTTTTTCTTGGGTTCACATAAAAATCCACATAGAACTTTGGGGTGAGATTTTAGTTGATATTTCTACTAAAGTTTCTTACCCAATTCCATCGTATATAAGTTCTTGAGGAAAATTTCGAATTGCTTTTTCATCGATTCATCAATAAACTTCGATTTAATTTGAAACTTTTAATTCTCTCCCAAAAAAGTTTCTTTTCCAAAACAATTTATTAAAATTTTAGTTTCTGACAAGCTGAGAGTAAACTTGAAAGTTTCAACAAAGAGAACGGCAATATCCTTTTTGGGATAATTTATAAAATTCACATACAGGAACTAATTTAAATTCATTTAAGCTTCTTTTTCCTCCCGAAAACTTTTTCCATTCATTTATTAACACAATCATAACATTTTGCCTGCAATAAGCTTAAAATGCAAAAACAATTGCAGAGTACATGGAGTTTCAGTGTGCTATATATTTCGTGGAAAAGTTCAACAAGCTTTTCCGCTATGTAGTTTCTGAAATATTTTATATAAACATCTCAGAAGATAATGAAGAAGAATAAATTTAGACAAAACAGAAAAACAAATTATTACCTACTTTTTAGCTAAAAACAACATTTTCAATGAGAGCTTTTCTAAATACTTTGTCAAGGCATCTTCTTCAATTTCCAACAAATTAAGGTAAATAAATTGTTATTCAAATAAGAATTCTTCGTCTCTTTTCTCCATAGAAAATAAATAAATACATTTTATTTACTTTTCCTCCTCGTTTATGTATACAATTAAAATTGAAAGCTATAAGCTTTATTGAGCTTTGTAAATTAACTTTCTTTTGATCATAAAATGCTATTATTTATTTTTATTCTGTGATTTTGTTTTCTATTTGAAAATAGAAGTTTATTTATTCATTTAATTGAATGAGTTGAAATTAATTGAAAATTTAGTCAATTTGCATAATAACTTTAGCATGGGATTTAATTAAATTAAATACGTTGATTGTTTTTACTTGGAAGGTATCCAACAGAATGGAAATAAACTATCATGGGTTTTTTTTATAGTTTCTCAAAATTTTCATTTTATCATTTTGCAAAATCAGGAAAAGGATCTTCAATGAATAAAATTAGATTCCCCCAACAAGATAATATAGCAAATACTGCTGACTTTGTGGATAAGCTGGCAAACTGCAGCCCCATAAAATCTTGAAAGATTTAGCTGCAGTATCCTCCTTTTTGCTGCAAATCACGAAGCTTGTGGTCATAAAAGTTTAAATCGCACTGGAGGAAGGCAAAGTTCCAAACTGAAAAGTGCGATTTCATTGACTTACAATCCTTTCCATGATCCCCACCAAAAGTGCTCAATGGGATGAAGCACCGTGTGAGGGATTGTTGGTTCGTGTTTCCCTCATTGCGCTCATCTTTTGTTTTTGAGTGCAAAACTCCCATAACTAAGCTCCTACGAGGCGTACAAGACGATGTGCTTTCTGTGTGGGAAACACCAAAGAGTTTGAACTTGTGCAAGACAAACAATAAGAGAGGAGAATAATGTTGTGCAGATGTACACCACTTACGAGGGTTTAAATGCACTAAATCCCAGAGCTTTAGAAATCAGGATTGTCCTGGACTTTTACTTGAAAAAAAAATTGTTGCTCTCTCTGGTATAAAAAGCTCAGAGAGCACCCATACATTTGTACACTTTCTTCTGCTTGTGCCTTCTACTGGGCACTTTTCTCATGTTGCCTGAGAGAGAGAAATTGAGTATTTCCTGTGTGAGTGCTCTTCCGGCCATTGGAAATTAAGTTATTTCCTTTCTAGACATTTTGTATTATATGCACACAACATCATGTTCCTCATAAGATGAAACATCCCTCAAAACACCTCCACCCTACATCCGGTCATGTCACGATGTACTGACTGCAATCACCCTCCTGAAAACCTCAAGGAGTTGGGTATTTGATGGACATCCCTCATTTTGTGGCTAGCTCTTGCAATGATTCGAGTGCCAAAAACAACCCTCTCATCGACCCCAGACATATGGATGGTACGTGCCGCAGGAACTATTCAAAGTACACCGAATGAAAGTTGGAGCGTGGTGTACATGTGAGATAAGCCATGGAAGTGGGAGAGGTTGCATTGGGTGCCCACACAGGAAAGAAATCCCTGGTGGTAATTCATCCATTCAACCCCCGCCCTCTCCATTGTTAGGAGGGAGTGTGAATCAAAAATGTGAGTTTACTCCATTAATTTGACGGCACACCCTCGAATCATGAGATAATAATGATGTATGAGGGTTGAGGGCTCTATGTAGGAAAGGACGTAACGTCTCAATTGAGCGTCTTAATTTGATAAGCATTTCAGTCTTCCCCACACACACATTGTGATATATTTAAACCGTTTGCTCTCACTTCATTTTCTACGGGAAATTAAATTTTAATCTTGTTTTCTCGACAGGAACTTAGAATTGATGGAGGAATGAATACAAACAGCTTTTCCGGACTAAAATATATACATTATATATACATATAAAAATGCAAAGATAAAAATTAAATATAGCATGGATGGAACAGTATAAAGCGAAAGAACGGTAAGTAAAACTTACGGGCTGTGATTCTTTCTTTGTCAGTGAAATGTGAAGATGGCTGAAAATTGAGGATGGGCAAATTTTGAGGAGAGAATTACTCGCGAGCCGAATCACAGCCAACGCGCAGAAATTTTAAAGAAATCCTTAATCGTGGCGGGCGTTGGCTGTGATTCGGCTCACGAGTAATTCTCTCCTCAAAATTTGCCCATCCTCAATTTTCAGCCATCTTCACATTTCACTGACAAAGAAAGAATCACAGCCCGTAAGTTTTACTTACCGTTCTTTCGCTTTATACTGTTCCATCCATGCTATATTTAATTTTTATCTTTGCATTTTTATATGTATATATAATGTATATATTTATGCATTTATATATATTTTACTTTACTTTTATATGTGTATATATAAAACGCCCCGCTTCGCGGGGCGTTGGTTTTATACACCTCAAGATATGACATGTTAACTTTGAAACGCGATATCTCCGGAACGGCTACATAGATTTTCTTCATTTTTGGCATGATAAAAGATATTATAGCCAGCTATAACATATCAAAATTTGAAGCAATTCTATAAAGCGGTGCTCGAGATATTCATCGAAAACTCATCGAAAATTTTGTTTTCGATTTTAGCGCCACTTGCGGTCATTTTTTGAACTTGCAATGTTCCGAGCAGTTGTAGGGCTCATTAATATCTTTCATTTGAGCCCGAGTTGATCAAAATCGGTCAAGCCGTTCTCGAGTTATGGCCGATTTTCGATGAAAAATTGTGGCGGCCATATTGGCTAAACGGCTTGGCCGATTTTCGAAAATGAGGTATCGTTGGAAAGGTCTTGATGGCCCCTACAACATATCAAAATTTCAGACCTCTAGCTATAATAGTGACTGAGATATAGCGAAAACAAAATTTGGGGGTTATTCAAAATGGCGGACGGGGGGGGTGGGGGGTCGGATCTGACGTCATAATCGGATGTCTTCCACCCGATATATGAACTTTGCCGTTGACCGCAAGTTTCTATCTATTACCATTCTCTCACAATTTAGCGTTATATTCCGGCCGGCCGGCCGGCCGGCCGGACACATTTTTGGCGCATACGTTTTTTGGAATGTGGGGACCCTAATTCGTGCTCATCCCAAGTTTGAGCCCGATCTGACGACTTTGCATTTTAGAGTGTACACAGAAGCTGTGCTTCTTTCAAGAAAGAATCACAGCTAAAAAAATGGAAGGAAACGGTAAGACTGTTTTAAAGATTTCCTTATAAAAACCTGAGAAAAAATTCAATGCTTCTATTTTCGTATAAAGAATAAAGCTTTTTCCCTGATTTTTATCTTTATTTAATCACTTTGTGAATATTTAATATGATTTGTTTGTCTGAAAAAATTTGCAGGAAAGGAATTGATGCAACGACATATGAAGGATGATCCTCTATCGCAGAACAATTTTAACCCATCTCATCTTGTAGGGGAACATAAAAAATAGAAGAATCGCGAGAGAAACTCCCCAATATCCACTGGGATCACATAGAAAAGTGCAGTGAAAGTACAGTCCGGGAAAACATAACCTCAATTTGGGAACAACATTTAAATGAATAGGAGGAACTCCATTGTGTTCGACCAGCGTGGCATCGGGACCTCTTGTGCTTCTTTATAACCTTCCCAACCTTTCCTGCCTACCCGGACGAAGATTTGAATGATTTTTGCTTCACTTCTGTCTCCACTCCAAGAAGAGAAAAAAAAAACTCAACGACGGGAAGTCCGGAAAGACAGAAGTGAAGCAAAAATCATTCAAATCTTCATCCGGGTAGGCAGGAAAGGTTGGGAAGGTTATAAAGAAGCTCAAGAGGTCCCGATTCCACGCTGGTCGAACACAATGGAGTTCCTCCTATTCATTTAAATGTTGTTCCCAAATTGAGGTTATGTTTTCCCGGACTGTACTTTCACTGCACTTTTCTATGTGATCCCAGTGGATATTGGGGAGTTTCTCTCGCGATTCTTCTATTTTTTATGTTCCCCTACAAGATGAGATTGGTTAAAATTGTTCTGCGATAGAGGATCATCCTTCATATGTCGTTGCATCAATTCTTTTTAATTTCTTTTCGCAAATAAAATAGCTTTTTTTAATCATCAAAGGAAATTTTACAAAACTTCTGCAGATTTTATTCTTACCTTTAATGAATACGCATAATAATTAAGAAAGTTCCTTAAGCGTTAATTTGTCGTAGGAACAAACTCTAGAAGCATTTGTAAGGACTACCATGCAGAAATTCATATAATTCATTCCCCTTTTAACATTTATTCTCTCTCTAAAGTGCTGTGAAAATTTAACCTCGACTGCAAATTGAATGAGAATTTTCACTCAACGTTAAGGGGTTTTGTGGGTAGGCACATGGAAGCCAACTTGAGAATATATAACGCATTAAATGTGAAAAGCCAGTTGAAATACGCACACAGTAAATTCCTCGCTCTCAACAATTTATTAAATGTCTTTGGTATTAAAACTCATTCGTACAGCGCAAAGCTTTCCCTTTTCCTTAATTGTTTCTGACATGATGAGTGAACAGCAAAGTTCATTGCGGTTGGCTTTTCACATCCCCTTCTTCCTATATGCTCCCGAGCTGCCTTAAAATGGTTACAGCCTAATTAATTTCATTTACGCGGCATAATCGTCAATTATTAGCATTAAGCTATCACCCTGTGAAAGAGATATTAACACTCATCTCTCCCTTATATGAAGGGGATGATGCTTCAGATGTAATTTAAGCTTCTAGAGCTTTTTCCCTTTCTATTTTCCACCATTATTCACAGAATTCTCTTGGGGGGATTTTTTTACAACAAAAAAAAAGGAAAATTTCTTGCATTTTCCTGCGTAGAGGAATCTTTGTGAGTTTTGTGGGCAAAAAAACTTCTCCCTTTACCAAATATAATCTTTTCGAGGTTCTTTTGGTAATTTTTTTGTGCGAATCTGGGTATTAAAATACAAAAACGAAATGCCTCAAGCATGACACAGCATTGAAAGTCATTTCATTTTATTGGAGCCATTGATATGTGGAGCCATCCATGGGGGTTGAATTTCTCCATCATCGAAATTTCTAGCCATTTGAATCCGTCGTATAGGATATCTCGAGGACTATTATCTAAATTTTATTGTGTATAAAAGCCATCGTGTTTATATCGTTGTGCGAAAAGCTCAAGAGTGGTGAAAGTTATGAAAACATTTAGCTAAATCGTCCACAGAGAAGTGTCAGAAATCAGTGTGGAGGAAAAGAATTTCATCTTCGAGGAAGGGTCGATTGTTTAAGCTTTGCAAGCTTTTTGTAAGAGTGAATACAAAAGGAGGAAAACGAGGGATTTCTTTCAATGTAAATGATTAAAGTTAAAGGATTTTTTAAAACATTTTCTTCAACGGTAAGAGCGTTTTAAATTTGAAACCAAAATTTCACTAAAAACTCATTTGGTTGATTTTTCTTAAATCATTTTGTTTTTTTTTTGCAAATAATAAATAAATCAAAATTATTAATGAAATTCTACTTGACATCATGGAATAGTTTATTACATTTGGAGTTTCCAACAGTTTTATTTTGAAACTTTCCAACAGATTCAATAACAATATCAGTGAAACTTCGATGGGAAAAAGTGCCTTTGGACACCCTCAAAAATGTTTTTAAAGTGCACCCTTCAAGTGATAGTGAAAATTGAATGAGATTGGCTAAAATGTTGGTGTGACTTTATGAAATATCCCCTGGCATTGTGCAATGTCTGAAAGGACTCAAAAATTCACCCTCATTTTCCCAGCATAAACACATTTTGGATATTCTTCGGAGAAAACTTTCAATCCGACACTTGAATTGTGTTTTGTCGCACCCCCTTCCCCATACATATAAGCTCTTCGCCCCCGGAGGGAGAAATTGCAAGTTGTATGAAGAAGAAAAGTCTTTAATCAAAATTATATGGCAGAGAGAAAATTCATCGTGCGAGATTGAAGTTGATGAATTTTCACATGGCAAGAAATGAAGAAGTTTCTCGTGTGGAAATATTGCAATTCAGGCATTTAAGCTGAGCGACACAATAAAATAATGAAGAGAATTTGCATTTTATGGTAAGAGGATCGTGATGAAGGGATTTTTCATTCTGCTATCATCGAAGACTTTTTTTTCATCCTCAAGCTCACAAGTCATTGCTTTGGTGGGAGAGAAACTTTCTTCCTAAAATATACGATGAGAATTCAATGAAGAAGGGTAGTCTATTTTGGGGGTAAATCTTGATAATTTCGCAACTCAATTTTGCCACCGTTAATGTATCAAAAGGAGAGAGAGAGAGAGAGAGAGAGTGTGTGAGCGTGAAGGGGAAGGTAAGAAGTAATTAAAACAATTCTTGTGGAGAAAGGATGCAATGAAAGGGAAACCCTTATCATGCTAAACTTGTGAGAAAACTCCCCCCATGGCGGGAGAAGTTGCTGAATTTGAGGCTGAATTCTTCACATCCTAAGGTATTCTAACATTGGATCGTTGGCGAAACTCTACAAAGCATAGCAACACAAAAGGGAAACGTTAAAAAAGAGTAAAGTTAAAACCCATTTAAACTCATTCAATGGGAATGACATTATATAGACCAAAAATCGTGAAATGTTGCAAATGAAATCAAATGAAAAGAATTAATTTAATTGTTTACATTCATTGTATTTAATCGAGTAGCACTTTTTCGCCATTGTGCGCGTGAATGAGTAATAATTTATTTGCACCAGAGAGAATGCTTAAATACAAAACCAATTCTATGCATAACATGTCGTTCATCATTAAACAAACCAATAAATCTTGCATTAACAAATGGCATGAATTTGTTAGGGAATTACAATTTTCCACAATGTTCTGCGAAAATCATTCCAACATTTTCAATGGAAATATGTCATTGAGGGGCAATTTTAACACTACCCAACCTAATTTACAGCACAGCCTAAGGGGATTAAACGCGCCCATCAATTATGGATTTAATTTCTTTGTACTATGTGAAAATTAAAAGTCATATTGACTGAAAAATTTAAATATTAATTTTACTAATTTTAGTAAATATTTTCCATATAATTTTATCAATTTTGTCATATTAATTAGTATACATGGCGTATAAAAGAACCAATCATCAATCATCAATCAAGCATCAATACAATTTTATTGGAGGCGCCTGGTATATTTTATGTGTACTAACAAAGATTTTCCCATTTTACCACATTTAGTAATATGCTTGATAATTTTTTGTTAACTTTGAGTGCTTAAAAATAACATGAAAAAAAAATATTTTCATAAAAATCAAACGAATTCAGATGAAGAATTTCAAAACTTCTTGCGCAACATTTCAGGAATTAACTCCTCTTTAATTGAGAATTAAATCCTGCATATATCGAGGGCTAGCTAAACAATAAATGGTCGTGGTCGGTTCAGGCGTCGAACAGACTTAGGACCTTTTATTGTTTAGTCCTCGATATGTAGGTAAAAAGCTGCTCTTTGTGAAATGTAAAGCTTTTACCAAAAAGCTCTATAAAATTATTTAGGAGTCGCAAAAAATACCCAAAATCATAAAAAATGCTCAAACAAGTAAAATTTATTTACTCAACTTTAAAATGATTAAAATTTAAAATTATTTCAGAGAAAATTTACCAAAAATATGAAGAATAAGAATTACAAAAATTATTTCCATGGTACAGAAAAATAAATCATTTCTCGGTAATTTGCGAGCTGTACAATTCCTTTTCTCGCTACAGAGGAGGTTGGAAAGACCGCAGGATTAAAATAATTCCTGGGGGGCTTCCTCGGAGTCTTTAAACTCAAGGTTTCATCATCCTTGTTATTTTGTGCATGTTATTTAACATAAAATCCCCAAGCAAGACGTTTAATTACCATCAAAAGACAAATTAGAGAGCTCCAAAGAGTTATATGGGGAGGAACAACTTGAGATTGTCGGAGAAACTTGAAAACTCACTTGATTTTCATTTCAGTGCTTTTCCATTTCCCAAATGCTTTCCGCTGCAAGAGTGGGGTTTGCTGTTTATACATTTGGATGAGCAAAAAAAAGCGGATTTCGGAAGTTAAATCGAGAAATACCAAAATGAGAAAGTTTTAACTTTCCATGCTCATCTTCAATGTTCTGCCTTACAAGAGCCAGTCAATGTTAACTTTTTCATGTTGTTTTGCCATATATAATTAAATTCATATTCCCACAAATGAAAAACAAAATTTTGCTTTGGAATTTTATGATTAATTTTTTTTTTAAAATGAATGTTGTGAGTAAAAGTTAGAATAAACATTTAATTAGCTTTTATGACTTTTAAAGTCCAAATGTCCAGTTTTCGCCTCCTGTGAAAATGGTGCTGGAGGTTTTACAAAGGAGCCTCATGTGCAACATGAAAAGCATACTTATTAGCATGTCTCTGGTGTCTCAAAATTTGCCTTCTAGCCTAAAATTATGTAATTAACACGACGAGGTGACAAAAGCTCACACAAAAGCACCACAAAATTCACTCACAAGGTCCATGAGGTCCTTTTGTGCGCCATCACTGTCGACACTTCAATGCTATGTGGTAGAGTAGAGGAACAAGAGCGTGCAACATTAATTGAATTTCTGAGTTTGCTGGGCGCGTCGTGGAATATTTCATGTGTTTGCAATAACCACCACCTTTGGTCTCGTACAAACAATCGGTTCGCAATCAATAAATCAAACAACAACCCTGATCAATAGGCAAGGCGATGAAACACACGAAATTCTCACATTCCCTGGCATGGGAATTTTTCCACCGATATGGACTTTATGGGCACGTAAATGAGTTAATGCGACACATTGCTGAAATGCTCCCATAAATGAATTTATCGTGAACCCTATATGTTGGGGCCTATATGTATGGGTTGCAATTTTCACTCTCAGTGCTTCTAATTCATCCATTTCCGCCCAAAAGCTTCCATTTGCTCACATTTCCATTTTGATGGAGAACTTAATCCAGTTTTCTCCTCGCCAGATGAATTTGCAAATGCATTTGGGATGCAGAAAAAAAGGGGATAATCGAATTCCCATTGAAAGGGTTGAAAGGTCATCACGTACTATAAAAGTAATTTCCATCCTATCAGTATCATTTGGGGAACTTTATAAATTTCAAATGATTGATTTTTTTTCGTTGGAATTGTTCACTAATTTCCGATGATTGAAGAGCTCTCATTTTCATATAATAGAATGGGGGTTGTTTAAAAATATATTTTAAGTCATTTAAGGGTGATTTCTGTGTTATTTTGCTGAACAATAATGCCAAATTCTGAAATTAATTGATTTATGGCTCTTGATTGAGGGCAAACAGGTACTTGTTATGATGTTATACGAAATAGACACCCTTGTAAAAGATTAAAAATAAAACAGGGATGACTAATTGAAAATTAAGTAGAATTATACGTTTTTTTATGAGAATAAAGATGAAAACATAATTTTTATCACAAAATATTTCACCCTTAAAAATTAGGAAATTCAAATAATTTCATCTCTTTTAAGCCGTGCGAGAAATTTCCGTGGAAAATATGTCTTCTATTTGCATATAATTAAATTTTCAATGAGATTAACGTCTCTCCAAATAAAATGAACTCATTTTATTCCAACATTTCTGGGTGCCGTAGGTCCCAAAAATTGCTAACAACGTCCGTAAAATGTGGTGACAAATGGAATTAAATTCAACAAACGTGTATAAAATGCTGACGACTGAATTTTCTGATAGCATAATTCTATGCGAGAAAGTTTTTGCTTGTGAGGATTTAAAGAGGAACTAAATGCGCCATGGCAGATTATGATATTTCAGTGTTACTAATTCTATCTCTCGCATTTTCCATTTTCCCTCACCTTTCGCCCCTCCGTCGCCACCCCTATTGCCTTTTCATCACATGCAAAGGGGAGGGATGGGTGAAAGTTTATCTGAAAGTTTTGAGGTTTAAGTATACGTCGTGCTTTCTCTACTTTACCCCCAGAAGAGTGTATGTGGAAGCATTTGGAATATATTCTACGACATTGTGCCCTAAAAAAAACGTGACAAACGTGTGAAAATGCTCCCAAAGGGGGGTACTTCTAAGCACTATTGGACCATATCATACCGGAGATGCCGCAAGAGTGCCGCAGTGAGGAACCGTGTGCAAATAGTATAAGTGCTAAGTTGCTGCCATTTGGCCCACATTTCGCACCCCTAAAAACCCACCCCCACAGCACCATAGCAACTTCACCATCAGCATTTTCCCTACACATTAACACCCATTTTATCCCCTATTTTCGTCTCATTTCTTCCTTTCGTCTAATTGCACTTATCACTCCCACCCTCCCACCTACACCCCTTTGCACACCCTCACGCGATAAATTATTATCTCACAGGAAGAGAATAAAACGCAAAAAAAAATTATCATGAAGAGGAAATTCGCATTTAGACTGTTGGGCGATTCAGCGAATAAATTTGCGAGGAGAGCTTTTGCAGAAGAATTTATATACCTACAATATGTATGTAATATCTCTTGGCCCACATTAAAGAAACACGCAATACCATAAATATATTGAAATGAATTGTTTGCATGTGTTTTAAATGTGAACCAACGAAAGTAAGATGTTTCGCTTGGGGCCAAAAAAAATATGGGAAAAGTTTTACATCTTCAATTTTCTTTTCCTGTGTGCTATATTTTGAGAAATATGAATTGGCAAACCCTCGTGCGGTATAAACTATGGGCTGGGGGCATCTGATTGATGGTTTTTTGATTACACAACATTGCGAAGAAATCCTCCATGTGCATTTTTTCTAGTGGGTTTGTCATTCAGGAAATAAATCAGTTTCCTTTATTGTTAGCTTTTTTTCTCTCTCTTAATTCCTGCTAAAGATTAATAGCTAAAAACATTTTAATTTTGTAGAAAAAAAGTGACTTCTTTGCACGGGAGCTGAAAAGAAATCTAAAATATGTAAATATATGTAGTTTTTTTTCTCCAAAGCTTCAAAGGTGTACAAAAGAAATTTAACAAAAAGCTCCTCTTTCAAACGTTAAGTATTCATGTAAATTGCTCGATGAAAAAGCACTATTTTCTCTTGGTAGAAACTTTCCCTTCCATCTCTCTATTCTTTATTAAAAACTCTTATGGGATTTTAAATGCAATTTAAAACTTGTTAACACCACAGGGAGTTTTGCATTTTGCCAAGCTTTGGGTGTGAAATGTGCACAATAATTTAGGACAAAAACCCCTAAAAGTTCTTGGAGCTTCCATTTTTGTTATCCTCCAGGGGACAAAGATACCTCTTCTCGCCCTTTAATCTTTGATTCACCTTTTCTTTTACCCACGCGGTGCTCGCATTCACCAGTGCTCCGTAGCACGCGAAAAACTTATGCAAAAGTATGCTGAAAGCTTCTGAGAGAGTGTGAAAAAAAATTCACCTCACCAAAGAGCATTAAGGAATATTATTCATTGTTATCAACTCATTTTGCAGTCTGGTGCAGCGACTTGAAAATTAAATTAGCACGAACATTCTCCCCACAAACTAAAGCTTTATCCTTTTTCTCCTCCGCAGAAACAACAATAAATAATTTCGGGACTGTTGAAGATATATGTATAAGGAGCTTCTTAATTAAATACATTCTTAGGGAAATTTCTTCGCACCAACCCAGTGAGTATAACCCAACCCCTACAGAAATTCTTCGCACCTTGTTTGCTGAACTTGTTGCGAAGGACTTTCCTCCACAGAGAAGCTTTTCCATAGACAGAGCATACCCACCAAGTCCCCACACACCGGGAAACTTTGCAGCAAAACCATTTGATTTTCTCAACTTTATTTCTACAAACTGTAATGAACATTAAGCGAGGGGAAATTAGTGTATGTATAACAGAAACAGTGGGAAACCATGGGGTTTTCCAGGTGAATAATTATACAGGGAAACCTAATAAAACTCCCCCTCTCTCTCTCTCAAGCGAATTTAGGGGAGAGAAATTAGATTTTTGATTAATATTATGCTATATGGTTTCGCATTTTGGGATAAATTTTAATCCCATGAAAGGAATTCAGAGGTTTATGAAATTTAATTTATATATTTGGGGGGCTTGTTTCACTTTTGGGCTTTATTAACGGATTTATTGAATTATTTTGGGATTTGTGAACGGATTTAAAGTTTAGTTAAAAACTAATTTTCTTGCGTATTTTTCCATTAGTTAAATGAAATAATAATAGAATTGAAAGATAATTAAATAGAAAAGGATTATGTATAAATTTTGCCACATTATCCATTTTGCTCTGGGGAATTTATGTTGTGGATACGATATCCTAATCCTTAATCCCATGTCACACACAAACCACAAATCTGATTAAAATGATTGTGATTGACCCGAGTGCGTAGAGTTAGCTAAGGATTAGTTGGAAATTAAAGTTTATATGCTTTTTCAATTACTTTACCCTTTATTTTTGTTTAAAAGGACGTTGTAAGCAAGATGGAGACGCCTGGTAGGTACTAGGCGTCTCCATTGCAGATCGTTTATATAAAATAAAGATAGATATGAAAATGCCTGGATTGGTTTTACCAGGCGTCTCCGTTTTATCGCAAAATATGTTAAATTTGCGATAAGCAAAATTTTTAACGGCCTTCCTTGGAATTTTAATGATCTCTCTGTGAAATTTTTCAAATAAGATTGTGTCACAAATCTCAATGAAAAATACCAACAAATTGGACAAGAACAAATGCCGGGGACAAGAGAAAAGAATCTCTGAGAGAAATGAAGCAAACTTTAGGACAAAGTCCATGAGATTTATGTCATTTTGGGCGGGGGACAAGAAAAACTTCCTGGGAGAAGAATTGAAATGCATGCTGTATGAAACAAGTAGAATATACGGCCAGAATGGACCGTATATGGAGAAAATGGTGTGTGGAGGAAAGAAAAATACCCTCTTTTGGTATATTTTATTCACAACACCACCAAACTGCCCGACTTCCTACCCCCATCCACCGGCGACATATTGACGGGAATTTATGTGCGAAATAAAAACTCGTGTCACAGCAGTTGAAATGGAGTGTCACCCCCGAGTACAGTGTGGGGGTAGAAATCACATAAATAAAATTTTGCTAAAAAGGATTACTTCACATCATTACTCACAATAAAATAAATATACAACCGAAAAACGTTCAGTTTTTGGGAGAGGATTCACTGTGACACAGCAGCGCCATGGCAGAGAAAATGTTAAAGTACTCCCAAATAGTACCTACTCACCGGAGTGCACGGTTGTAAAATTTTAAGGACGACATTTTAACCCTCTCTCGCCTGTCAAATCATTTTATTTCAATTTTAACATGGGGGAGTCCTTGACAATTTTTACAACGTTCCCCGCAAATCCTTTTGATTGGGCGGAGGTGAAGACAAAGTCACGGTCTGGTGATTGACAAATTTTTGGGGAGAGCGTTAGACTCATAAAATAAGCTTATTTTCCTCTGTGTTACATTTGATTTGGTCACCAACCCATGAAGCACAAAAGTTTGAGGGATTTTAGGACTTTAGAGAACACGCCGTGTGAACATTTGATCTTGGCTCTGTGTGGGAGCTTTCGCATAAAATATTTTGTGCAATTTACCAATAAATATTGTACTATAATCATTTGCCCACCACGTACCTTTTTGAGCTCCCAATTAATGGTCATTTGGTTTTAACATTTGTCACTCACCGTGTTAATTGAAATGGTGGCAATGTGAGGAAGATAATGTGGTCACAAAAGTCCCATCAATTGTAATTAACGCATTTGCTGCGAAGCTCCAACATCAAATTTGTTAATTAACTTAGCATTTTGTGCCCTCATGGGGGGAATTAAATAAATAAATTCCCACACATTTTGACCCCTAATCAGCTAAATTGCGAGACAAAGTGGGTAAAGTGCATCAATTTTCACGTACTTTACGGGGGTGTGGGGATGCGTGGAACTTCAACATCCACTTCTGAGGGTTTGTTATTCGATCTCCTATCTGTTTGTATTCCACATATTGACCTAATTGATTCAAAATAGCCACAAAATTATCAAAAGGACTTTAAGCTTTATTATTAAAGTTCCTACTGTGTGGAAGAGCTTTAATATTCTTCATCTAAATCATTTTGAATGTTTAAAAATATTTGTTTCAAGCTAAAAGAGCTTTCACTGCACCATAAATCTCATGCCCAAAGCTCACAAGATAAATACAAAAAAAATTGACTTGTGAAGATTTAATTTCTCAAATTTCCGCTCTGACACCTAGGAAAAATGTTCTCAACAATGTTCCCCACATCGAATGAAAACCTATTTCCTTTTAACAATGCAACAGATCTTTTGCATTCCATCTCCTTTCTCCATTCACAGTATGTACCATTGTAATGCACTCAGCACCATCTTTTCTTGCTGGAGTTTACACATAAATTTAACAACCTAATAAGAAAATAAATGCACTCACCCACTACACCCAGAAACTGAATTCTTTATGCTGTATGTTGGAGGAAGAAGTAATCTCTGGCAAGGAAGGAAAACACTCTATAACTAGATGCATTTTCTGGGCTTGCCCTCTCCGTATATACACTTTTCCCCTACACCTCCCCCCTTTAGCAAATGCGGGGGTGGACGAAAATGGAGAACATTCTGAAGAGTGTGAAAATTGATTTTATAAAATGTTCCATTTTACAATGGCGCTCACAAAATTGTGTTTGCCAGTCTTGAATGAATTCCGAGTAGATGTGGCGAAGAAGTCGGGAAGAAAATTGCATTTGCAGAAGTATGCGGTATGGGAATGAGTAATTGTAGATGTTGTCACTTAATTCCTTGTACCAAAAGTTACTTCCGGGGTTTTCTCACTCTCTCTCTCTCCCTTTCTTTTGGGATTGAATGATTTTTTCAACAAAATGGGTGTATTTAGGATGTGAAAATGGGTGGCACAAAATGCAATTTGTGAGAAAAGAAAAGCGTCAATTTTTGCTTGAAATATCCCTCACGAAAGGAGTTACATTATGTATCCAACACCCAGCTACTGCACGTACATTCAACTACCTCCATTACACGTTCATGATATATAGCTAAAGCTATATATAAGGGGAAAATTGTGCCAACAATTCATTCTTGTTTGCTTTTACAATTCACCATCATATAACTCCGGGAGAGTGTTACATTTCGTGATAGTTTAAAATTTCGACAAAAACTCCCCACACTCACGCTCTCAATGCATAAAATAATCCATGCAAAAAGGCGGGAAAACATTTTGGGAGAAATATTTGCTAAAATGTAAAATAAATGTGGCTGCATGCAGATATTTTCCACATTATACCTGCAATTTACACCCAGTAAGAAAATTGTTTTAAATAAAACTCGCTGGTGCAAAGACAATTAGAATCTAAATTGGAATATGAAATCTCGCCATTGTTAGCTAGAAGGAAGCTCACAGATTGCTTGCAATTTTGCTTTAGTTAAATTTCTCCTTTAGAAATTCGTTTTTAATTTAATTTAAAAATTAGGGTTTGATATTTTCAGGGGTGAAGTTTTTGAAAATTAGGAATTATTTAGTTTGGAGTAAAAAAATTAATTAAAACTTCTGGTTATGATCGTTAAAGCTTCGTTAAAGCGTTCTATAATTGAAAGCTTAGATGAGAAAGAATTTTAGGCATTATTTTATGAATTCTTACTTGTCTCATTTCGAGGAAAAATAATCATTTCCTTCAATTTTTGAAGGAAGCAAAATATTTTTCAGCATTAAATGAACATAGGCAATCGATATGATCTACTTTTCATTCCACATAGATATAAATTTATAAAACCACCCCACAAATGGAGAAAGCTTTAATTCATCTGCAAAGACGCATGTTCATTGTTCGAAATGCTTTTGAATAAAATGTAGGAAGGAAAGAAAGAAAAAAATCAATCAAAATGCAAATTAACTTTGCGAGCTTTCAGTAAAATTTCCCGATGATATGCTGAGAATGGTTGTTTTGCTGTACGTCTCTCTTGCTACATTCACTTGAATCCAAAATCATTTCCCATTATCAATACTCGCAGCTTCCACCCTCGCACACAAAAAACTCCTCATTTCCTAGATTTTCCTCCACCCCCGCAACTAGCTTGAGTATTTTTTTTGCACAAATCAATTGCAAAAGCCAAAAAAAGGGAATTGTCTGCCGATCTGTGAGATTTATTTGCAAAAAAATTCATCATTTCAATTCGGTATGGGGCAAAAAGTCTTCAATAATTCCAATCGTAGAAAAAAAATCGCAAAAAAGAAGCAACTCGATGCGCCATTGAGAGGCTCTCAATGCGGCGAGTGATGTCGGTAACCCCATTTAAATGTTAATTGAATCGGTCTTGTCACTCACATCAAACCCCACGGGCTTTTTTTTCTCACTCTCGCCTCCCCCATGCCACATTATTTATCATCTTTTGGGACGATGAATAAATAATATGAAAAAATTTGCGTTTTATGAAATTTGCATAATTTATCACTTTATGCCACTCAACATTTTCATGCCATGTCAAATGTTATTATTTCTCTTTTGCTTGTCTCTTTGGGTGGACTTAAGAAAAAAAAGATGTCATGTTCTTGCTATCCTCTTGTGCTGTGCTTTCTACAGCAAGCGAGCTTTTTCTTCGGCGAAAATTGTCACTTTAATTTGAACACGCGGGAGGATTATTGTGAAAAAGAGAAAAGTGGTTTGGTTGATGTTGACGCGGAGCTTTCTAAATATATATGCACAAGAATTGTTTTGAGCTTATTGGAGTGATTTTTTGTGATAATGTTTTTGCTCGAGAAAATATTTATAGAGAACAGCGAAGCTTTAAAGTTGTTTCAAATGAAACCAACAGGTTTTAAGGGTATTTTTTGCGCTTTCTTTTATTTATTTCACTTTATAAACAATTCTCCACACAGATTGGTCATTAAAATATGTTTCTTTTGATTTATTCAAGAATTAGTTACTGTAAAAAGCTTTTATTTATTTATTGAACTTTTATGCAAAGTTCTTTTCAAAAATATACCTACTTTAAAAGTCTTCAAGTACTACATTTAGTCTCAGGTGCAATGATGTAAATTCCAGGATCTTTAGTACAAGAAATCGTTTCTTTTTTTCTTGACTATCCTCCCAAGAGTTTTCAAGAATTTCACCTGCAAGACGAAGCTGTTAGAAGTGTGTGAAAAAAACCCCTTCACTGCACTTTATGCAGCACTTCCTGCTTTTTAACGATTTCATATGAATAAGGGCTTTATGTATATATAGTTTGATATTTGTCGTGCATTTCACATAGTCACACGTGTCGAAAGCTTTTCCATGGAATGTTTACTTAAGGTTTCCGAGAGTCTCCCATTCTGTGTATATGGGGCAAAAAGAGGTATCAGATTCTCTGTATAGCAAATGCTTCTGCACAAGGGAATTTCAAATATAACTCACTTATAGAAGAAGCGAGAGTACCGCATCTCTCATTTCCTCCCTAAAGTACCTGACAATGGATGAAAGACTCACACGAGACTCCGGTGTATTAGTCAACAAATATTTCCATTGAAAATTTTGCCATGATATGCAAATAAATAGTATGCAGGCAGTGTACACAGTGTGCGGGGGTGGGTGGTCCTTAAATACATAAATTTATGACTTGTGGTGCCACGTAGGGGGTTCATGGGGATCTCCGGTGAGAAAATATTGTGTATATCCCTGTGCAAGAGAATATTTACCATTTTACATCATTTCGCAGCACTTTGGAGAGATGGGGGAGGTTGCGATGGGATGGGATGAAAAAAAGCTCCCCATCAGTGAACCAATTCACATTGTATGTCTTGCTTGGTGTGATGGTTAATTTGTTTGCCTTTGGCTTTCATGGATGCGGAAAAGGGGGACGTGAGATGAATTACGGAGCGATTGAAAAGCAAATTTTCTTCATATTTCCGCATTGGATGAAAATTCTGTTTGCGCTGACAGAGCTTCGTTATTTTCCATCTTCAGCGTGCGCTGTTTTATGGTGAACCAAGAGCGTGGAGATATCATTTTATTTATTTTTTTTCTTTCCTCTACACCCCCACAAATAAGATTCTTCTGTGAGATATCAAGAGAAGTTTCTTCCACTACATATTTTCCATCATGGCAAAATTTATATACATAACTTTCCGGCAGTATGCTTAATAGGGCGCAGTGTTGAGTTATAGTGCGGCATCTTCCGGCATTATTAGTGCGCACGGAGAAGAGGGCGGCCTGTGTGCATAATTTGAGATGAAAAAAGCTCCTACATCGTGTACCAAGAAGATGATAAAAAAGCTGATATCTCTCTGAGAATATTTACATCATTTTTGATCCTATATAGCAAACATAGTCTTCTGATGTCACGAAACCTACGCGATGTAGCAAAAACTTTCGCCACCGTCTGATGAGAATATCTAATAGAGAAAGATTTTTTCCATAACCCCTTCCAACACCATCATTTTAATTACATTCCAGCGAACAGAAAAATCACAGGGCCATGATGAATAAATCAGTGGGCGAGGGTGCTGCACAAGTTGAGTGGGAGATTGGTTAAATATAACGAGGATTTCTTTTACGCCGCTTGAGCTTTTCAATTGCTGCAAACCCTTCGCACAGTTGCTGCACTAAAACTACAAATCCATTGAATATGCAGATTTTTTTTCATCCCAATGCAAAAGAAGCAAAAGAACCATCTATGCAGAAGCTTTTGGTTTTCCAAGTGAATGAGAAAATTCTTCAATGAGGGATTTTTTTCGGTCCTTCATCCATTTTGCCACGCTGATTTTCATTTAATCGTATAAAACGTTGTTTTACGTGGATTACGCGCTGTGCTAAGGGTTTATCTTTACTTAGAACACCAAAGAGTAGCCCACGGTTCTTTGTATGTGTAGCTTTTATATAGAAATGCTGAGCTTTGATTCAAATAGAAAGTTTTATGTTTTATCTGTAAATCTTTCTGCGAAAATCTTTCTGCATAAACATTTATACAGAAAATTCTTTGGAAAATGTGATAAACGTGAAAATACAAACATCATGCTAAAGTAAAAAGAGAGAATTTTTAAATGGAGCAAAAAAGTGTTCTAAATACCTAGAATTTTGCCTTATACTGCGAACCATGGACAAGCCATAGAATTTATATTTAATCCAATTTGATAAACTCCCGATCCAATTTATAAATTGCCAAGATTAACTTGCAAAACAGCATCATTATTTTAATTTAACAATATAAATTGGAGCTTGTAAATTAAGAGCATTATCAGATGATTTATTCAGAAAGTTATTGAACGAAAAGTTTTAGTTGTTTGGTGGCCATTTAAATTCTTTCTCGTACAAAATCGAATCAATTCAGCTCACAAGTTACAATTTAAATTCCTTTCAGTGATTCTCAGGTGATTGATGTTGAGACACCGGAGAAATTATCACTTCAAACGGCCTGAATTCAGAGCTCAATCTAAACTTACTTGTTTGGAACCCACACATATCGTGTCTCCTGTGATCCATGTGTGCATCAAGGTATGCAGGAGTACAACCAGAGGAAATACCATAGAGAGACAACCCCCATTTTGGCAGAAACTAACCCCCATAGCGTGTGTGATGGTTTCATCTCCTTGATGGTATATTGCAAAATCCAAAGTGCACACATGTAATTTGGCTCAACACGTTCTAGATGATGCTCCACATCCTCAGCTCCATCCTCCGAAGGTGGAAAAGCGAGAAAATCCATGGAGCGTCAAGAAATTCCTTCAGCATAAGCAAGAGCAGGAGCGGGTGGTATTTCGAAGACTCTGCTGGATCGAAATAACAATTAATTAGTGTCTCAAGTTAATCTCAGCGCCTCTAAATCCATTAATTTTCCACAGTTGTGTGTGTCATGTCGCTCTAATCAATCAAAGATCCGATTCTCTTGGGTGTCGCAACGTTGTAGGATTTCGGTGGGAAAATTTCGTGATATGAATACCACCACAAGGTAAATCCTTTTACTCCGGAAATGCTTCTCAACTATATGGGGGAGATTTTAGTGCGGGAACTCTCACTAGATGTAGAGCAACATCCATCCATATTGGTTCGCAAAGAGCTTGTGTGAGAGATTTCAATTTATGTTGGGAGTCATATAAAGTTGTTTCATTGCTTATACCTTTGGGGATAAAAGCTCCTGAGAGGAGGGTAAAATTGAAAACTCTAAAATTCAGAAATTAACTTATTTTCTAGTAGAGTAGGGAAAAATGCAAATTTTCAGGTTATCTCCTTGAAAATAAGTTTAAGAAAGCTTTCTTGATAAAGGAACAGAGTTTAAGCACGAAAGCTTTGAAGAATATTTATTCCCAAAAGATCCTTTGGATTTATCGAAATCTTTTGAATATTTTCTTTAAAGGACACCCCCTTGCAGAGATACAAAGCACACAGCAAAGGTTCTTCCATCACTCATTTCTTATTTAATAAAAATGATTTAAATGAATGGCAGTGAATAAAATAATTCAATTTCCTCAAATGTCGCATTGTAGTACAAATAACTGTGTCATGTATGAACATTCAATTCTGTGGATCATTTGCCCATGGAATTGTTCACCTGTGAAATAAAATGAAAATGGTGTAGTGCTTACAGGTCAATAAACAGCACGTTGAGAAAATTTCCCATCACACTGGGAGGTCTCCATTTTTATCATCCCACCCGTGCCATGATGGGGTTGAAAGCTCACGAGTCAATTTCCCCCGTAGAGAGTTCAAATGGCAAAAGTTGGATTGCACATCAATTGGCAACAGGGGTAGAAAAATAACAAGCAAAGGTGTTGGAGATGGAATTGTCACACCAATCAATTGCTGCAATGTCTATCCTCCTGACAAATACTTCTTTCTGCACTATTGCTGCGGGGGATGATGCACAAAAAGGACGAAAGGAATAAATATCGAACGAAAAAAAAAACTAAAAGACGATTGCGATAGCAGAAAATGAAAAGCTCCAACACAATACATTCTCACACCCTCTATTCCCCGCAATTGTCCCTCCTCCAGCGCTTTTCACCACCGTGGATCTCTCTGGAGGACAAAACTCTTTGTGTGGAATTGACCACCGCAGCTTAACTTTTTTTTCCTCCCAACCCCAACCGCATGACTTTCCACAATCAAAGTCGAGCTTCTCCGCAAATAAAAACTGCATGCATACACCCCTCAGGGAAAAAAGGGATTTTAAGCAAATACAACAAGCACCAAAGTATACGAATCGAAGAGTTATTTCGATTCAAATTAAATTAAATTTCGCATAATAAATCACCCACGCTTCCCCATAGGCAAATATTTATTCAACCGGTCACGTTGGGGAGATTCAATAAACTTTCTTCTATATAACGCAAAAGAAGGAAGAATGTTAAATTGAAATGGGAAAACGTAGAAAATTTAAACATTTTCTCAATAAAATTCATTACAATATTTGCAAAATAGGTAGGTATAGATGTATAGAAATGAAATTAAAGGTAGAATAAATAAGTATTAAATTGATTAGTTTTCTTTAACTCTTTAAAATTGATTAATTTAAAATATTTATCTACAACTACATTGTTCTCTAGATATATGAATCCTTCGGTGAAAATATTCTCAATCTATTGAAATGCCAAAAGAGTTTATAAGACTAAAAAGCTTTTTACGTTCACTTTGGTTGACTGCCAAGGAGAAAATATTCACATATATTTTAAACAAACTAATTGGCGCCCCGCGAAGCGGGGCGCCTTTTTTATACATAAAAAATATAAAAATATAAAAATATATAAACCTATAAATGTACATATATAAGAACAATGATGGTCCAGCAGAGTAAAGGGAATGTACTGGTAAGTTTCACTTACGGGCTGTGATTCTTCCTTCAGATGACAGTCCAAGTGTGGTGAAAATTGAGGTGGATAAATTTTTAGGAATGGCTTTCTCACGCAACGAATCACAGCCAACGCGCATGAGTAAGCCTTTCTCCAGAATTTACACGCGTTGGCTGTGATTCGATGCGTGAGAAAGCCATTCCTAAAAATTTATCCACCTCAATTTTCACCACACTTGGACTGTCATCTGAAGGAAGAATCACAGCCCGTAAGTGAAACTTACCAGTACATTCCCTTTACTCTGCTGGACCATCATTGTTCTTATATATGTACATTTATAGGTTTATATATTTTTATATTTTTATATTTTTTATGTATAAAAAAGGCGCCCCGCTTCGCGGGGCGCCAATTAGTTTGTTTAAAATATATGTGAATAGGTGAAAGTAATTGTTGATATAGCAAAAAGGCAGAAGGCGGCCATTTTGAATTTTGAAATTAGTAAAATCTGATAGGTCATACCCACTATACCTAATGAAACTTCAATCGAAAAGCCTCTATCAAGTACCGTTAAGCCGATATAAGGCAATATTGCAACAATCGGTACATATGGAAACCTGTTTTGGTCTATATCTCTGAAACCGCGACATAAATTTTTTTTATTTTTTTTTTATTAAAAGGTGTACCTATCACCTATAATATACTAAAATTTAATCGAAATCTATCGTCCAGTTTTTGAGATATTAATCGAAAACTGGTCGAAAACTCATCGAAACTTTGATTTTTGATTGTAGGCCCTCTAGCGGTAACTTTTGAAACTTCCTATGTATAGATAATTGTAGACCTTTTTGAGATCTTTCATTCAAAACCGGTTTGGTTAAAATCGGTCAACCGGTTTAGGAGTTATGGCCGACTTTCGATAAAAGTCTATATTTGCTAAACCGCTTGTCCGATTTTTAAAAATGGGGTATCGTTGAAAAGGTCTTAAGGGCCCTTATAACATATTAAAATTTCAGGCCTCTAGCTATAATAGAGGCTGAGATATAGCGAAAACAAAATTGAAAAAAATTCAAAATGGCGGATGCAGGGGTGGGGGGTCGAATTTGATATCATAGTTGGACGACTTCCAGTCGATAATTGAACTTTGCCGGTGACCGCAAGTCTCTATCTATTACCGTTCTCTTGTAATTGAGCTCCAAACTACGGCCGGACGGACGGACGGCCGGACGGACGGACGGCCGGACGGCCGGAAAAGTTTTTCGGCGCATACGTTTTATGGAATGTGGGGACCCTAATTCGTGCTCATACCAAGTTTGAGCCCGATCCGACGACCTTGAGTTTTAGAGTGGATACAGAAGCTGTGCTATTCTTTTCTTCGAAAGAATCACAGCTAAAAAGAGAGCATCCTGATAATTTGGTTTCATTAAGTATTGCACGGAAAATTTCCTCTCCGCAGTCACAGATAAAAAGCTCCTGTGGGGATGACGCAAAAGCTCTTTCCATTTCGATGTCAAATGGAAGTTCGTCCAAATGGAAATTCCTGCCGATGAATGGAAAATGAAAAGAGGGTGAAAATTGATGCATTTCGGTTGGAGGAGAGCAAAAAAAAAAAAGAATGAGGATTCTTATGGCATTGAGCCAATTATCTAATTGATTCTGCGACTGAGTGGAAAATCCCGCGCGTATTTCTTTTGCCAACTTGTCCGGACAAATTGAATTCAAATGAATAAGGGATGCTTTTTGGAGGACGCGCTTCGTGGCTGTCGCACTGTAAACTGTCTGCACAAATTCCAATTCATTCTCCCTTTTTCGGGAGAGAGAATTTATCGCCCACGGGGCATCATTAATACACCATTCATGGCAAAAGCGAGGTCCACAAGGCAAACTTTGCAGGTCGACATCCACAAATGCTTGTCCTTTGAGACAAAGACACCCCGCTGCTGGTGAGTTCTTTTTTTCTACTACCCTTTTGCACCGTCCTCCTGCCCACCGTAACACGCTACATTCCTATATGCTTCTGATCATTTGGAATTCATGAAGTGTAGCAAAGTCCAAGTGGAAAAGCCATTTCCTGAAAACCTTTTTCCTCATTCCGTACCTACCCCTTTCCTCTCTCTCCAATACTCTCTCAACTCCCAATGGAAATGCATTCTGTTTTGTTCTCATCTGCAGAGGACGATGAAGGAGTAAACGGAGGATGATAACAAAAAAAAATCCCTGAATCATCAACAATGAACAATTTTATGTTGGGGATTTTGGGAAACACAACTCTCCACAAATAATTTGATTTATGCAAAATATTGTGCGAGGAGACCTACTAACAAACCAACTTACGGACACAGAGGGTGGTTGGTGGGAAAACTCCCGCACTGCTTCGTACATCTCTGGGGTGCGATAAAAACGTGATTTTACCAATTTTCCCCGTCTGTAACAACTCCCAGAAGTTCGGGTGAATTTTTTCCCCATTTCACCCCCTTCGCATTGATTTCTTGTTCGCACCTTCAAGCACACACACATCGTTCGTTCATTTTATACACACCTCTGTGTACCCGAAAAGTCACAAATTTCACCATCACGTTACAACAATTTTTCCTACGTAAAAAAAACACACAGAAGGAAACACACAAAAAAGGGCATCAAAATAAGAAATCCCGATCGAAAATGATTTCCGTGCAATAAAATTCGCGGAAGGAATACGAATTTGATTATTTGGCAATTTTCTGCGAATCACGTTTCCACCCACTCGAAATGATGGAGTGTGTGTGTCTTGTTGTAGTTATATTTGCCCATCCACCCCCACAAATGGTCATGGTTGAAGGTGAAGCCCCATGGCCCATAGTAAAGCCTAAAAGCTCATGATTATGACCTTCATCAACTCACATGTTATTATATGTAGCTAACAGGTACATAATGTTGGATAGAAATAAAATAGATATGTTGCAAAGAAAGAAATTGGAAGAATTGAAACAAAAGAAAATCGGAATTTGTTAAATTTTATTGAAGATTCTCAAAATAAGGGGTTGAGAAGGTTATAGGAATTTCATATAAATTCAATTGATGAAAGTTTTGTTATCAAAGATTCTACATACATATATAACGGCCGAATAAAGGAGTTTATTCGTCTCCGTGTGAGAATCCTTCATTAGAGGAATAAATCCTAAGGGAGTTATCACACCTAAGCTCTAAGCACTTGATGCTTAAGATTTTACATGTGACAAAACGAGAAAAAATACCGTTGTTTTCTCTTTCGTACTCACATAGAGGTTATGATGCTCAAGCACTTGGAGCTTAAGTGTGATAGCCCCGTAATGCGCGTAATGTTTTTGAGAAAAATTTTTTTTCTTTAACCCTCCATATACTGTGAGGGGTAGGTAACCGACCCCAGAGCTATATTTCGATTAATTACGCCTTAGTTCTTAGAGATATAGAACCAAGCTTCTGGAAATAAGTTCATTGGTTATCTGAAAAGATTGTGTAAAAATTTGAGGTCAATCCGACCACCAGAAAAAAGTTATTAACAAAATTGTAAGAAGAGGGAATTAAAAAATTGGTGTAACGGTCAAATTTATTCCAGTTTTCTTCCATTATTGTCACTCTTTGTCTCTTTCTAGAAGATTCTAACCTCAAAAAAATCATAACAAAAATCATCAAAAAATTCATTTAAAATTTATTTTTGTGTTCTAAAATGGACAAAAGACTTCTTAGGGAGTACCAAGGAGTCTATTAAAGCTCAATTGACAGAATGAATTTGCTTTTCTGCGGAAAATTCTATGGGGTCGGTCACCTCCCCTAATAGTAATGCGCGTAAGTGTTTTGGTCACAGTATATGGAGGGTTAATTATCACAGCTATATGAATAAGAAGTTGCTACACTGGGAACATGTCATGCATAAGGATGTCATGCATCCATATAAATAAGTCAAAATTGTTTTGTCAATGAAGATTTTTTTAAAGGCTCTGTATAAACTCTTTCTGTTAATAAGAATTTCAAATATTTCCTCCGTTAAAAATGTTCCCCAACTAAATACTGGGTGGCGCATAAATTAATGCTTGATTTTGCATGTTAAGAAGCCTTAAATAATACATTAACTTATCCGCTCCTTCTAAATTATCACAGAATATTAATATTTTTCTGATTGCATAAAAATCTTTTTTATCGTGAAAATTTTTAAAAAGTTCCTTTTTGAGTCATCATTCCCTCTGGCATGCATATTAAGGTCTAAAAGTTGCATTATTGAGTTAAATTTATCCCATATTTTCTACTTTAACAACACATCCACCAATTTATCATCCACATCACCGTGCACGTTGTTCGGTATAGTGTCAGAAATCTCGTCCCATTGAACATTGAGAAGGTACTTGGAGAGTTTCTCTGGAGTATGTTGTTTGTGTGTATGTTGTGTGCCATTCAAGCAAAAGAGATGTTGTGTGTGCAGTGCAAATTTGAGATGAAAGGGACGCAGGTGAGGGAGCTTTTGAGATGCCATCAAAATTTCAAGATGCTCATGATCCCCAATTGAATGCTAATTAGACTGCCAAAGTTGGTTGAATGTCGAATACCAAGCCCACCTGTCGAGTCACATACACAATAAACCAATTCATTCCCCTCCTACGGTGCTCAATGATTTTCTCCGGAAATTAATAGATGGAGTATTTGGCGCAAAATCAAGATGGGATGGGAATTGCGGATATGCTGTCTCAATAAGGATTCTCTGCAAGCTTGATTAATTTTCTTGGCGTTCTCCTTGTCAATAGAATTCATTAATTCATCCTGTACTTCATGTGGAATAAATTTTAGAATTTTCATTAATATTCTCTATGAAAATTTTCCAAGTATTTTTTTTTTCTCCTTTTTTCTGCTTCTACTCTTTTTCCCATCAAATTCTCATTCTATATTGTAAATTAAAAACATTTCAAAATTTTTGCAACTCACACCAATTTTTGTGTCGCCACATGTCGTATTATAAATCACAGAAAATGCTGAAAAGCTTTGAAAGCTCATCAAGTGGGGACGCCTGGTGCTTGTGAGTGGGAGTTTATGAATTTCATCGCGATTTTTTTCTTGTTTAACTTCTCTGCTGAATTTTTCGGGAGGGTAAAAAGAAATGAAAAATTGCTCGATGTTTATCACTCGTGAAGTCTTTGGTGGAACTTTTTCCACCCTCTCTCGAAACTTAGTAAATGAATCTAAATTTTATTTTATTGAAATTTATGCTACTTCCGTGTTTGGAAAGTCTCGCAATTTCCGCGCGAGAAACTTTTATCATCCCACCTATACGAGTTTTTCCTCCTCATAAGCAATTTGTATGCACAATTCTGCGCACATAATGAATAAATTTCGCTCTTGTGTATGAGCGCCTTTTTTTTTCCTACGCCCCCGTGCAAATTTTTTCGAAAGTTTTTGCATCTGTCTGATGATCCTTTTTATTGGGGCACAGTAGCCACCTTAACAAAAAAAAAGCTACACTCATGGCGCGTGGGAGTTAAATATTACAATTTTCATTTTCAACCACATTGCAGAATGTTTGTTAATGATTTTTCATGAACAAAAAAATTTTTTAGTGGTTTGTATGGGCAGAAATTGTTGAATTTCGAACGAGAAAGCGCCTGATGGGCTTTGATGTGCTACGGGGGTGGAGTTTTTGGCACTCCGTACAAGCTGTGTTCGGGCATCATTCCTCACCCTGTGGTGATTTATTTAGATAAATTCACGAATGCGGGAACCGGGGGATGTGCAATGCAATTTGTTGTCATGACACTCGACCCCGGGTTTCACCTGCACAATGCACACACCCCGAGTGGATGGAAAGCAATGTGATTTGCAGTCGAAGAGCTTTTCTGTGGTTCCCATATTGCACCAAATTGGATGAGATCGATTTAACACAACAACAACAACAACAACAACAAACTTTTCACGTGCCCAAGAGGATTGAAATCTCCATAAATTCCACGAGATTTTCCGTACAAACACTGCGGATTATTCTCCATGCATAAAATCATCACAATGCACATAACATAAAAACTCCATCGAGCTTTTTTCAACAAACATCCATCGCGAGGGAATTGAACTCCTAACTATTGTTGAGAGAAATTAACTCAATAACAAACATTAAATATCCAATTTCACATTGGGAAAAACGGAAGAAAAGTTTAATAGTTTCCATTAGGAGAAATTTTTAATTGTGTTCTGGAACTTTTAAAAAAAAAAAAACATTTATTTAAACTTTATCGCTGAAACTTCGTATTTAACTTTGAGTTAATTTAAACATTTCTATGTAGCATCCACTCTCTAAGGATTTCTTTTGTTAGAAAGGAAATTGTTGGGTATGTATTTTTTTCTATTTCATCATTATTTAAAAGTTTTTGATGAGCTTTGAGGGAGTCTTTATGATAATTATGATATGCTGAAATGTTCTTTGTTCTTTGCTCCCGTGGAAAATTATTGTGTTTTCCTTTATTATTTAAGGAGGTAATATTAGGGGAAAGTGACTCAATTCGTACCTCTTAAAGCCTTTTTCAATCCGCTATTACTTAAAACCCTTAAAACTGATAAAACTTAACCTCTAGGCCGCCAAGCGGGGTCGTTGAACGACCCCAGCCCTATATTTCGTGCTATAACTTAATAAATATAAAATATACCATTACCATCTTTTGGAAATAAGCTCTTTGGTTATCTGAGGAGGTTGTGTAAAAATTTCAGCTCAATCCATCCACCACAAGAAAAGTTATTAAGGAAAATGTAGAAGAAGGGAATTCAAAAATTGGTGTAACGGCCATGCTGCGGAAAATTTCTTAGAATGAAGTTGGTCACATCATAAATCATATGGTTGAAGGGGGTTGAAGGGTTGTGTTTACTTTCTCACTTTACCATCTCAGTGTCAGAATTATCGCGAATAAGTAACATAAACAACATAAAACATAATTAGAAGCATATAAATGTGCAAAACAATAAAGAATATTCGAGAAATATTGCCATTTATCACGGTGCGGGAAGTGAGGGGAATGTGGGGAAGTAGTGAAAAAAAAATAGCAGTTGCGGTCAACTTCGTGGCAAATTTCTCACGAAGTGTGAAAAATGAGTGAAAAATGTTTTTCCCTAATATCTTCTTCTGCGTGTTTCCGGGTGGCGAATTTGTGATGCAAGGGGCAAGAGGACTATATAAGGAGTCTAAAGGTAGTGACCCGACAGTTCCCGGTTGTATGGTTTATGAGAAAATCGACTTCCTTCTTGGGGTCGTTCAACGACCCCACCTTGGCGCTCTAAGGAAGCTCCAAGGTCTTGGCGGCCTGCAGGTTAAAATGTAGAAAATTATTGGAGTTAAAAGAGCATTAAATGGACTTTAAAATGGTACCAAAAAGAATATACTGCTTTTTATTTTATACCATTTTATTCTCATTCTGCGTAGACCTTTGGAGGTTCGAATTGGGCCACATTCCCCTAACTAGAATTTTTCAGAAATGTTTCAAAGGAGTTTACTCATTTTTTTATGTGGGAAAACACTTTGAAAAGACCATTGCAAATGTAACAAAGATACGGGTGATTTTGATAAAGAATTATAAGAAATAAATAATTATCAATGAGATTTATTACTTTCCACTGGAAATAGATTGGCAAAAACAGACAAATATTTACCCAAAAATGCAAAAAATGACGTCACTATTGTATATTTTGTCTTTTTTTTATTAATGGATGTAGTATAAAATTGTGCATTGAATGGATTGAATGAGTCAAAAAACTTGATTATAACGTCATTAATTGCATTTTTGAATAAATCTTTGCTGAATTTCCCCAGCGAATTCTAGTGGAAAATGATATTTTTTTTTAATTATGTTTTTTATTGATCTTGTGCTAAAATTGGCACTTTTTCCTATAAAGAAACAAATAGAATGCGTAAACTCCTTTCTGAAATTTCTGAAACGTCCTTTTCAGATTAATTTTCTAAAAATTATCCAAAAATAATTAAAAAATTGACTAAAATAATCATTATTCGTACAAAAAATCCTGGCTCAGAACAGACGGCCGTGACTTTTGGTTGACGTCTTCGCGATGCAACTTTTTGGATGTGACTTTTTTGCGCAGACATAACCTCAAAGCAACTTTTTTTTGTGCAAAAAATTGCGAAATACGGGAAAAATGCGTTGTAGTGCCCCCGGAGGGCTTCCTGTATGCTGTTAATGCATTTTCCAGGCGGAAATTTGCACAATTCTGTTTTTTGTCACAAAAATCTTTCGATGCAACTTTTTTGACACTTGGATGCGACTTTTTCGATGTAACTTTTATGGATGTGACTTTTTGGGTGTGACATTTTTTGTGAAAAAAAAAGTGAAAAAAGTCACACCCAAAAAAGTTGCATCAAAAAAGTCACATCCAAAAAAGTTACATCGAAAAAGTCGCATCCAAGTGCCAAAAAAAGTTGCATCGAAAGATTTTTGTGATAAAAAACAGAATTGTGCTTTCCGCCTGGAAAATGCAATAACAGCATACGGGAAGCCCTCCGTGGGCACTGCAACGCATTTTTTCCCGTATTTCTCACTTTTTTGCACAAAAAAAAGTTGCTTTGAGGTTATGTCTGCGCAAAAAAGTCACATCCAAAAAGTTGCATCGTGAAGACGTCAACCAAAAGTCACGGCCGTCTGTTCTGAGCCAATAATTCATAAAAATCAGCAATATTCATAGAGATATAAGTTTCGTAAATATAAGAATTTAAAATAATCAAAATTTGAAATAACTCAGAAAATTCAGAAATAATCGTTAAAATTATGAGGAATCCTAAAATTCTGACCTTTCTTTTTCTAGCAAATTTTTCAAGAGAATTAAAAGATAAAAAAATCGTTATTGGTGCATGTTGTACGAACACAAACATTATTCGCTTTAAGATGGTATTAATTAGAGGGATTTATGAGATTTATTATCCACCACATTCCTCGTGTTATTACATAAAACATGTGCAGTGCATACAAGCTTGCATCAACGCCTTGCGAGGGTGGGTGGTTTTTCTTTTCAACCCTTCCACACGAGGACGTCGCATATTGCGCCAGCTCATCATACCCTGCAAAAGCTCTACTGTACTGTATCCCATCGCACCCAAGACTTATCTATTTGGGTATTCATGAGCTTCCTTCCATATGTATAAAAAGCTCCTCAAATATTCAACCACACTGCCACTGACAATTGACGTGCAAATTTTCCTTCCAGGCTCGCAATTTTTGTGATTTTTTTTTAACATAATATAATTGCTCATGTTTCATTCATAAAAAGCACCACCACATCGCAGAGAGAAAGTCGCGTGTGGGAAAGTTTATTCAAAAAGCTTTAATCGTTTCATTACCTCTCTCAGTGAGGGAAGTTTTAGTTAACACTTGGAGGACCCAACATTTGGCACAACGCGGAGGATCAAATTGGTAATAAGTACCAGTTGATAAAATATGCTCAATAATTAATTATTAATCAGTTTATTGAACAAGGATCAAAAGTTTCACTAATTCTCAATCTCCTTCAAGCATTCCTACACCGAATTACTAAATATTTAATTTAGAAAATCGTCACTGAAAAAAAAAAATGCGTAGAATCCGTAGAATCGATGCAAAATTGCCAATTCAAACGACTTTTTTAGCTACAATTTTACATAATTTATTATTGCGCCTAAATAATCACAAACTTTGATTCTTAAAGTAACTTTTTAGTCATTTCCGGCAATAAAATTAGTCCACATTAATGATTTTTACCGAGGAAAAGTGAACAAGAGTACTTTATTTGGGAAATATGGGGAAACATAACCTCAAAACCACGGCAAAAATGTATGGGATTTTGACTGGTAGTTATTACCAATTTGATCCTCCACGTTGGATTCTGACTTTGACCTAAATTATCTTCCAAAGAAAAGACTTTTCTCGAGATTTTCTTTCTGCTATCTTAAAGTAATTAAAATTCCCTACACATAGATGCTAAATTCATCGAGATAAGTCCAATAGATTTTATTTTGTGACGATTTTAAGGTTTCAATTGGTACCAATTACCAGTAAAGTCCTCCGAGTGTTAAAAGCCACAGAGTTGGTTTTTTTGTGACCTATTTTTGGGATTTTTCTTTGAAATTTTCTTTTAGCTATATGTGGAAAAAAATTCAGAGCATATTTTATGAAATTGTGTTTAATTTGAGGATTTTACGTGGAATTCATTGCAGAGAAAAAAAAACTTAATGAAAAAGCTCTTAGTGAGCTTTTGTGGAATGAATGGAAAAAACTATTTCAGAGCAAAATAATGAGGTAAATTCTTTTAAAAACTTTGCAGAGATTTAAAATTTAAGCGCGCAGGATATTAAGCTTATTTCTTTTACTTTATTCGCTTCTTCTTTCAGTTTTTATCAAAAGAACTTTTTGTACACAGAGGATGACTTTTTAGAGCTTTTTTCTTTGGATTGAACATTAAATTTATTTTAATAAAAAGAACACAAAATGTGAGAGTTTGTTGAAAGAATCGATCGATATTTGGCCATAAAATATTAGATAGAATTGTAAAAAGAGATTATGTCACTTACCCTACATTCCCCTATCAATTAGACATTACCAACTAATTATTCACAATTGCTCATTAAATGAATTTATTGCTGTAAAATCAAGAAAGTCAGGGGAAATTAATTCTTTTCTCCACAAGATAAACAACAACAAATTGTAAAATATTTCACGTTTTCTTTCCCAAAAGTCCTTGCAGTCCTTATTACAAATTTTTTCATTCCACAAAGTCATTTACTTTCCTTGCCAAGAGATATTTTTATGCTGGCAATGGTACCTGCTTCTTGGAGTTGGTGTTTTTAGCAAAAGCTCCGGAAAATTCCGCTGTAAAATATTATTTTGCCCACTGATCTCATAAATCATTTTATTCTTGTATTCTCTGCACTTTATTAAACTATAAAATTACACGAAAAAAGGGTTTGTAATTGGTGGAAAAATAGTCCAAGAAATGAGCAGAAAATTTTTTTTTATTAAATGAAAATTTCTTGGAGATTAAAAGATTGTGATTATCAGGAGAAGGAAATAAAAATCAGGACTTTTGACATTTAAATTAATCTCCTTGTGAATCCTTTTGCTGAAGGAACTTGATGGCCCCTCGATTAAATGGCACTTTTGGGCACGAGGGAGGATGTTTATCTCCCAAGGAGCACCAACAGAGGGTGACAGGAGAGATTTATTCAACCGCATGTAATAAAAGAGAGGGCACTCCATTTCCTGCCTGGCAGCTAAGAACTACTCCACCCGGAACTCCCAAAAAAAAGGTGGGGGTGGGTGTCCCCTTTTTCGACGATTTTCTAGAGAGTCGTTTTTGGCGGAAGAAAAACACGCTGACCGGGAATGATAAACTGAGATAAATTTCCTACCCTCAGGCATTGAGTATTAAATTCCCCATAAACTCCTGCTTTTTGTCCCCATTCTCTCTCCCTCCCAAAGTGGGTGGTGTTTCATAAGCGCGACAATTCTTGGGGCATGGAACACACGGTAGGTGAGAAATGTTGCCCCCAAATAATTTTGCAATGCTGCTGCCCTTCCTTTTGTGTCCTTTCTGTTCGTGTCAGTAAAATACAAACTAATGCCACACCAACAGACAACAGCTCAAAGCGGGTGGAAAGTTTTGTGTTGTAGGTGGGAAAAGTTCACACAATGGGCGAGAATTAGCATCCCACTTGTGTTTTCTCCCTCCCTTCGTCTCTAAAGCACACGAATTATCCTGGTGTTGCACATAGAAAGTTTTCAAATGAATTAAGTGTTGTCTTTTCAACAACATTTTGCAAGTTAATTTACACGCGACTATTAAAATTTCACTTTGGAAATTCTCCCAAGTATTGATCCTTAGAATAAAGAATTTGTGTTGAAATTTCAAGATTTCAAGCGAATTTCAAAGGTTTCTTGGTCGCTGAATAAGGCCAAATTAAAGAACTTTTTCTGGTTAACAATTAGCTGTGTTTCTTTCAGACACAGCTTTTGTGTACCGAGCAAAATCGAGTCGTCAGATCGGGCTCAAACTTGGGTTGAGCACGATCCCCACATTTCAAAAAACGTATTCGCCAAAATTTTTTTTCCGGCCGGCTGTCCGTCTGTCCGTAGTACAACGCTAAATTGCGAGAGAACGGTAATAGAGACTTGCGGTAAACGGCAAAGTTTAAATATCGAGGGGAAGACATCCGATTATGATGTCAAATTTTACCCCCCATTCCGCCATTTTGGATAACCTCAAAATTTTGTTTTCGCTATATCTCAGCCCCTGTAATAGCTAAAAATCTGAAATTTTGATATGTTGTAGGGGTCATCAAGAGCTTTCCAACGATACCTCATTATCAAAAATCGGTCAAGCCGTTTAGTCAATATGGCCGCCACAATTTTTCATCGAAAATCGACCATAACTCGAAAACGGCTTGACCGATTTTGATAAACTCGGGCTCAAATGAAAGCTATCAACAAACCCAACAACTCTCTAGAACATACAAAGTTTCAAAAGTGACCGCTAGAGGGCCAAAAATCAAAAACTAAATTTTCGATTAGCTTTCGATGAATATCTCGAAAACGCCATTATCGATTTGCTTCATTTTTTGATATATTATAGCCTACTATAACATCTATTTATAAAAAAAAATTAAAAAAAAAATATTTCGCCATTTTAAAAATATTGAGTTCCAACTTTGACATGTTATATCTCGGGTTCTATAAGTCCGATTTTGATCAACTCAAGCGCAAATGAAAGGTTTCGTGAAACCCTACAAATGTCTAAAACATTGCAACTTCGAGAAATGACCGCGAGAGGCGCTAAAGTCGAAATCAAAATTTTCGATAATTTCGAACACGAATATTTCGAAAATGCCATTATCGATTTATTTCATATTTTAATATTTTATAGTTGAGGTTAAGACCTTTCCAACGATAGCTCAAACTCGAAAATCTATGGAGCCGTTCCCGAGATATGGCGTTTTAAAGATTTATTGAGGGATGACTTTTTAACTTTTCCCGACTTTGCGCGTATTTAAATTAATTTGCTTTTTAGTTTGCTCTCACAAAATTGATACACTGAAAGAAACACAGCTCCCGTAAGCTTGGTCAGCTTACCAGTACATTTTTTTTGTAATAGGCCTCAGGAAACCTCTGTGGAACAATAAAGTCTGAAAAAAAAATCTGTAGATTGTAAAGAATCCGAGAGAACTTGCGAACGCAAGACACGAGAAACCAATAAAGAAATCGGAATTAAATGATCCAAAATTGAAAAATTATCAGATTGGAAAATTGCTCAAGAAAAAATATTGGAAAACTAGTTTTTACACAAAAGTTTGGGAAATGGGCCTATAGTGTTGTTTGTTTTTTAACTACCGTAAAATGGGGTGTATAGGATAACAAGGGTGAATAGAATCAGCAATCTGGAAAAATTTTTGATTGTAAATTTTGACCAAAATATGTTCTTGAAATCACACCAGCTCGGTTAACCTCCAAATTACAGCCAAAAAGGTTGGTAGGGCTTTCCACCATGTTTTTTTTTCAGAATTTTCCGATTAATAAGTTTGGAGAAATTGCCATTTGAAAATTCCAAACTGATTTTTTTTTACCCCTGTCTCCCCTACTTAATTCCGCAAAACACAAAAATCCAAAAAGAACTAAATTTAAAGTTTATGTAAAATTTAGATTTTTTCAGTTTCTTTCTAATATTTAATCTACCTGTTAACGGCAAGAGCGAAATAACATTAACTTCGTGCTTTTATGCTTTATTAAAAAATTGAAGTTTTCATTGAACTAAAAGGTATGCAACCCCTTAATTCTTACTAAAATGTGATTTTATCAGTTTAATTCATTGGAATAAAAATTCCTTCAACTTTTCTAGGAAGTTCTAACCAACTAAAAAAAAATAAAAAATAGAGAAACATTTGAAAAAAAAAATTAACTCTTGAAAAAAAGGAAAAAATCGTAGGAAAAGGAAAAATCCTAAAAATATTTCAAAATATCGAATTTTCAAGCCGACTGAGGAAGCAAAATAAATGTTTATCATCTTTATTTCTCATTCCATCTAAATTTCCATATTGATTTTCAAATTTATATTTTTTTAAACTCTTTTCATGAATTATTTTGCAACGTCTAATAATTTTCACTTTTTTTTTTCTTTTTAATTCTCTTTGTCTTAATATTGATTATAATCTGGGAACGCCTTTGAAATCCACCACTTTGAAAACCCCTTCAGCGAATAACGATCTTTTGCAATATATTTACTGTTGAAGGAAGAAAAATGAAGCTGCAACACGAGATTAAACCTCTAAAAAAATACTTTCGCATCTTTTTCATGAAAATCTCGTGAGAGAAAAGTGTTTGAAAAATTATTTTAATATTTAAAAAAAAATCAAAAGTCCTTCCCATTAAAATTAACCCTTCTTGCAAATTGTCCAGCTGTGCAAAATTTGGCGGTGAAATTATGATTTTTTTCTTGTTTTTAATCTTTATTCTACGATTTTATTTGCGTTTTAATCCTCTCGATTCATTTTATCTTTATAAACTAAAATTTCACGGCATAGTTCTTTTGCATATTTTTTTTTTAATTTGAAAGCTGAAACTTTAATTTACTCCTCTAAACCTTTTCATGTTTTTTCTTTATTTCCTTTTCTCTGTTTTTTTTCATGACATTTCTCTCTTCTTCTTGTTTTTATGCCGCTTACTCCACACACAATGAGGATGTTCTTCACAATCAAATACGAATTTTAACGCAAGAAGAGGCGCATCTTAGGCCTCCAATTCGAGGGCAAGACCAACTTTGTGGCCGCCAGCATTGAAATTCTTGCCATCAATCAATGTGGAAAGCGTGAGGGTGATGCCATCGCGCAACTTTTGCTGATAGCCCAAACCAATCTGGCTGGAGTTGTTCACTTTCGCCCTCACGGCGGCATCCTTGTCCAAATTATACTTGGCGCCAATGCCGAATTTCGTGGCATTCGACCCAGAGCTCCAGGATAGCTGCACAGCGGCATCGAGTTTGTCATTCACCTTCTGGTACACTGACCCACCGAATTCCTGGCCGTCGTTGCTGCAAAGATATGGATTTTATTGAAAATTTTCTTTCATTTCTTCTTTAGTTTAATTTTAGGGGAAACTGGGGTCAAATTGGCCGAGTAATTTAAATTATATCAATTAAAAGAATTTGATTTCAATTTTTCTTTAATTTCTTGCCAGAATTAATTCAATTAATTCTAATCAATTAAAAGTTTAGTAAACTTTGACATTTGCTGATGCAATCTACGAGAAAATAATCTTTTAAAATGTCTAAAATTGATAACTTTAAAATAAAAGCATTTTGAATCAATAGAAATTATTAATTTTCAATTCATGGAAGGAAATTTCTAAATGTTTTCGATATTCCTTATCAATTTTAATCCAGAATTAATCAGACAGAACATTTTCTACGCCTAATGTTTCAATCTGTACGTGTAGGACCTGAAGAAGGTAATAAATTTACCAAAACGTCAGTCAAATAACCTAAAAATCACCAGCCAATGATCTCTCAGCATCAATAATCAATAAATATTTCCTCAAAAATGAAACAATATGGCTTAACTATTGTTTTTTTTTTTGTAAGTTTAACTATGTGAAACATGCACGCTGATGTTTCATCGATTGGATCTAAAACATTTTCATTGATATCATGATTGGGTTATGTAGGGAAACCATAAGAATAAAATACTGTGACTGCTCGCGAAATTTCCTCAATTATACGATAGGGGTAACTGGGGTAAAATGGTGAATCGGGAAAAAGATTAAATTCAATATCTCATGAAATACATTGTCCTAATCATTCGTATTCAATTAACAGGTGCTTCTTACACCTCTTAATAATCTCAGAAAGCTTTAGTCATGTAGAACAAATACTTTGGATTTTATTGAGGAAAATAATTTTCCGATGTCTAAAGTTACTTTTACCACCTTACCATATTTCAATTCTTACCATCTTATTCTGTGTAATAAATTATGAAAATGCATTTTTTCAATAAATTAATTATTGCTGAACACAAACCTATTATGATTTTTCCCAAGAATTTTCCGAGTTTTCTATTATAAAGTTTTCACTAAAAGGTAGCACTTGGGGCAAGACGGTGAATAATTTTTGGGGTAAAATGGTGAAAAATTTGCCTCCTTCCACTCATATAGTGTTTTCTCTCTCTACTATCTATTTTACTATTGACGCGTAATTGAATAATCGTCCAAAATTTTCGTCCAACAAAATCAGTGTTTTTATTCCATTCAATTCTTTACAGATAATATGTATTAGGTAGATTAGGTGAAATAAACAATTAACTAACTTGAAGTAATGTTTTTTTGCGAATTTTTCTTAAAAAAATTCTCCTTGTTAAGTAAATTATCATATTGATTTTGCTACCAAAGTAGCTACGAGTATTGAATTCATTGTCAGCTGGGTTTCTGTTGCACACAGATCTGACGGGAAGTTGTAGAAAACAAACAAATGGAGGTGCTTTTCCACAAAATTTGTGTTTTATCAATTTTATAGAACTAAAAAGTGAATAATCATTACGATACGAAGTGAAATCTCTCAATCGAAACAGGTAAGTTTATCCCAGAGCAAATCAATAACCTCTCAGACATGGATTTTCAAAGAAAAACGCATTTGAAAATCATTCACCATTTTACCCCAGGATTTTTGGAACAGGCAAATGTGGAAGGGTTTGGAAAATGGCATGAAAAAGCATTTTCCCGTGGAGATAGAGAAAAATCGTCTGAGACAAAGTTGTAGCCCGGAAAATTTCCTATAAGATAGTTGTCATGGGAAATCTCAAATATTTCCACGGAACTCATGAAAAATTATCTCCCAAAAATTCACCGAATTACCCCAGGTTCCCCTAAATTACACTTTATTATGGAGCAAGCATTGCTCTCTAAAACTGATCAGTCATTTTTGCCGCCATTCTCTATTTTCACCACTCGAATTCACCACTTCGAGTGCGCGCCAAATTCAAATATTATTTTATTTCATAAGTTTTCCCAACAGTGACAAAAAACAATAGTTGAGATCATTAATTAAATTATAGAAATTAATTAAATTAAAGTCAAATGTCTTATTGAAACTAACAAATGAAACATCAGGGCTCATGTTTCACACGTTCAAAGGGGCAAAATATTCAATAATAACTCAATTTTTTGTGTTTTTTAATAAATTTTTGCTAGTTTTACTATCATTCTATAGGAGAAAATAGAAACTGTGGCAATTTCTGGGTTTTTTTTTCTTACCCTTATCATCATACGTTTATTTCACGTTTCTCTTAAGGACATTACTTGACTTTTCTAGACAGTATTTTAAATTCAGACATTACGGGAATTTCAGAGAAACATTGAGCAAAATTATTTTTTTTTAAATCTCTAAAAATCAATCAAATTAATTCAGACTAAACTTTTTCAAAGTATACCAATTCAACCCAACTCTCCCCTAATTGAATTTCTCTCTCAATATTTTAGTCTCATCATTTTCCTGTCGAGGTATTCCTTGTCATCGTCATTCTATGAGCTAAATTTAATGACGAACCCAAAAAGAATTCTCACAGCTAAAAATCAACTTTCCAACGAAATCTTTTAACTCTTTACAATTTAGCTCACAGCAACAGTATAATGTTGATTGACTGGCATACTCTTCACTCTTAAACTAACACAGTCCCCCTTCTCCCTTCCTCTGCATTGAATATGCAAATAAGCACGTGGATACTTTAGCTATCATCTTCTTTGTAGCTCTTCTGTGAAGCGTGAGATGCTAATTATTTGCAAGCTCTGTTTTTTTCGTCTTCGTGTGATTTATAGAGTGAATAAAGGAGGTTTAAAAAGCACATATTATTTGCCAAGTTGGGGCGCTTTTCTTGCATAAAAACCAAATTATTGTATAATTTGAAAATATATTTTTAGCACAAAACAGGGAGAAGGAAAACTCATTGAAATGTTCATTGATAATTTGCATGAGAACTCTGAGTGAGATGAGAGATGTTTGTTGACTCGTGTACGTTCTTGCATAACAAATTGTTGAGAGTTGGTATATTTTTAATCCATTTTTTGTTCTTTTAAAATGGGAAGCTTGTTACGTAGTAGAAATAACTTGAGAATTTCTTATCAATAACTTTCAATTTCAATTTAGTTTGAATTTTTGCTCCAATTGAAAGTCAATCATAACGCGTCCAGTTATAAGAGTTGGTGTCCCACAACGTGTAGAAGTTTGTTTATGCGTTGAAATACTATTTGTGAGCAATATTAGTAGGCAAAGTTGATTTTTTTTTGTGAAATTCAGCAATTTGATGCATAAAAATGGTCATATCTCTAGTTATATAACACTTACAGAAATTTCGTGACTAGTTTTGGAAAGGTCTTGAAATAAGCTATTATTTGATATATATCTCAATGATTTACAAGGTCACCTCTAGAACACAAAATGGAGGATTTTTGTTTCACAAAAAGAGTTTTTCGTATTTTTCGTCCTGAAGGAATGGTTCTAGAGGTTTTTGATGTTCTAGAAAGTTGTAGATAATTGCAAAACCTTTAATTTGATACTAAGTTGAGTCAAATCAGACAAGCGGTTCAAAAGATATGGCTCTTAGAACTTTTCAAATTCAAGAATTTTTCAAATGGCCATATCTTCTAAACGGCGACATAGATTTTCTTCATTTTCGGACTGGTGATAGATATTGAGTCAGGTCATAACATATCAAAATTTAAAGGAAATCTATAACAGATGTTCGGAGATATTGCCCCTTAAAGTTAGGCAATTTTTGTTTTTGATTTTAGCGCCTCTTGCGGACATTTTTGGAACTTGGAATGTTCTAGACAGTTGTAGGGCTTCTCAATACCTTTCATTTGATACCAAGATGGTCAAAATCGGTCAAGCCGTTCTCAAGTTATATTGAAAAAACACTTTTTGCTTTAGGCCGCTATATTTGCTAAACCGCTTGACCGATTTTCAAGTATGATTTGTTGATGAAAACATCTCACTGAGCACTACAACATACTAAAATTTCAGACCTCTAACTATAAGGGAAGTGGTTGACGGTATTTCAAAATGGCGGACGGCGGCCATCTTGGATTTTGAAAATGCAAAAAAATGAAATTTTACACCCACATTTCTATAGTAAACTTCAAACCCGAAGTCTCTATCTATTACCGTTCTCGAGCTATAAGGCAAAGTTTGGCGCACCGGCCGGCAGGCCGGCCGGATCAAAAATTTTCCACCACCATTTTCGTACTGTGGGATGTCTAAAACGTGCTCATACCAAGTTTGAGCCCGATCTGAGATGGTCGGTTTTTCCGACGATTACAATACTTGGTGTTGGCCACGAAGTGGAACACCAACTAATAGAATCTTGTTGGAATTATAAATTGAATAGACAGAAGCAACGCGCAGCTAAATTTAATGAGGATGTTTATATGGCTAGTTTGTTGAATTGTTAGCATTTCTGTCTGCCTTGTTGTCTTCTTGACAAAAATAAAGACTTTTTTTTTGGCTACTAACGGCGCTGCTATAGCGCTAAAAAGCAATAGACCGTGTTATTTCTTCTAATTAGCACCCTGTGTTTCAATCAAATCTTTTTATTCTCTCTCTCGCTCTCTTCCTTTCTCGTTAAACAAGAGAAAATAATTAGTTGTTTTCCCCCCTAAAAGAAAACAAAAAAAAGAAAAGAAAAAAAGAAAATACTCACACATTCGTGTGGAGAACAAAGTCCCCGGTGGAGTAAGCAAGAGCAAAGTTGTTGGCAGTGAGACGACTCTTTTGGGTGTCAAAGCTACTCTGGTAGCCAGCCAACCATCCTTGGTAGCCAAAGACAAGGGCAGCATTGACAAGTGGACCCGCGAGGTCAACATTCACGTCCGAATTGAGATGGACGTAGTCGTGACAGTAGGCCGCCTTCACGCGTGCCGTCTTATTGCTGCGAAAGAGAAAAGCAATTTTAGTACCTCCCCTGCGCAATGTAGCCCCCGTGGTGGCCCTTTTAAATCTATAGTACCCAGATTGGGGTGCAAAGGAGCAATCCAGCGTCAATTTCAACCCCTCAAGCAGCTTATCCTGCAACGTAACCTCCGTAAGGAGCGTATTGTCCGTATTCCAGTTCTCCGTGAATGTCAACCCGTACTCCTTAAGCTTGTACTTGGTCTCCAACGAGGCGAACACCTTGCCGGAATCCTGATTGGAGTTACCGCTCGTGGAGAATTCCACACCGGAATTAGTCTTTGTCTTCACATCGAGCTTCCACAGACCAAAGTGGTAGCCTTTGTTGAAGATATCGCGAGCCTGCTTTCCCAAATCCGAATATTGTGGGGGTGCCATCTCTGCAACAAAAACAAATAAAAATTTCAGGACTGTCCTCAAAAAAAAAACCTTCCAAAGATCCGATAAGAAATCTCTCGTGATTTCTATTTGGTAAATATTTAAATTATCTTGCTTTTTTGTTAACCCTTCATTACACAACAATGTTAGGTTTGAGACAATATTTCAAGGCAATTTTAATGAGTTAAGTGCTAAAAAGAACATCAAGTAGGTTGTAAAAATGTACTGGTAAGCTGACCAAGCTTACGAGAGCTGTGTTTCTTTCAGTGTACCAATATTGTGAGAGTAAACTAGTGTGCGAATTAATTTAAATACGCGCAAAGTCGGAAAATGTAGAAAAGTCATACCCTAAGAAATCTTTAGAAGGCCATATCTCGAGAACGGATCCATAGATTTTCGTAAATTTTTTTTTGTTTGAAAAGTCTTGAAGTCAGCTATAAAATATCGAAAAATGAGAAAAATTTATGTCGCCATTTTCGAAAAATTCGAGTTCGATATTTTCGAAAACTTTGTTTTCGATTTTAGCACCTCTTGCGGTCATTTCTCGAAGTTGCAATGTTCTAGACATTTGTAGGGTTTCACGAAACCTTTCATTTGCACTTGAGTTGATCGAAATCGGACTTGTAGAACCCGAGATATTACATGCTAACTTTGGAAGGCTATATCTCGAGAACGGCGACATAGATTTTCTTCATTTTTGGCATGAAGCTAGATAATATAGTCAGCTATAACATATCAAAAAATGAAGCAAATCGATAATGGCGTTTTCGAGATATTCATCGAAAACTCATCGAAAATTTTGTTTTTGATTTTTGGCCCCCTAGCGGTCACTTTTGAAACTTCGGATGTTCTAGAGAGTTGTAGGGTTTGTTGAGAGCTTTCATTTGACCCCGGGTTGATCAAAATCGGTCAAGCCGTTTTCGAGTTATGGTCGATTTTCGATGAAAAATTGTGGCGGCCATATTGACTAAACGGCTTGACCGATTTTCGAAAATGAGGTATCGTTGGAAAGGTATTGATGTCCCCTACAACATATAAAAATTTCAGATTTTTAGCTATTACCGGGGCTGAGATATAGCGAAAACAAAATTTTGAGGTTATTCAAAATGGCGGACGGAGGGGTGGGGGGTAAAATTTGACGTCATAATCGGACGTCTTCCAGTCGACTTTTAAACTTTGCCGTTTACCGCAAGTCTCTATCTATTACCGTTCTCTTGCAATTTAAGGTTGAACCACGGCGGACGGCCGGGCGGACAAAAAATTTTTTTGGCGCATACGTTTTTTGGAATGTGGGGACCCTAATTCGTGCTCATCCCAAGTTTGAGCCCGATCTGACGACTTTCGATTTTGCTCGGTACACAAAAGCTGTGTCTGAAAGAAACACAGCTAAAATTAACAGAGCTTTTCAGTGTTTTCAGTCGTTAAAAATAGACCAATTAAAACTCCTAATTCACCGACAAGTGACTCCGGAAATAGACTTTTGTTAAAATATTGTTTTATTTCTATAGCAGACGGGGAAGATAATTCTCACTAATTTAAGCTAATCTTAGAATATTAAATTAACTTTTAAGCTCAATATGCTTCATCCAGTTATTTTCATTGATTTAAATTTAAAGCCTTTTAATAAGAATGAGGTCAAGTTTAGAGAATAAATTGACCTAATTTAATGCAAATAAGGGGCTCTTAAATTCCAGTTTTTAATGACATAAGAAGAAGAGTCCTTAAGTGCTTAAGTATCCTGAAAGTCGAGGTAATTTAGGTCTTCATTTAGAAGTCAAAAAAAATATATTTATATATATTTCCAAGCAAAATATTACATTGAATTTTTATTTAAAAGGAGGAGTCTTTTGTTTAAGAAATTCTGAAGTGAAAATTATTATTCTAAAATCAAGTAGTAAATTTGAAGTAGTGCAAATTGTTTTTTTTTCATGAGTTGAAACGAATCGTTAAAATGATAAAGAGCTCTCGCGAGTGAATTAGTGAAAAGTGCGATATTGCAAATATTGGTGAGTCCTATTTAAATACATCTTTAAACGTTAGAAAAAATTGTCAAAGACATCAAATATCAAATTGAAAATTTTGAAGCTTAAAACGGATTGGTGAGACTTTAAAGTAAACGTTAATTGCTTGAAAAGAAATCAAATGCTTAAAAGGAAATGCCAAAGGTTAGAAAAGAAACGTCCAATGTCAAAAAAGTGAAAAGTTATAAAATAAATTCCAAACGTTCGAAAAAATGTCAATCATTAGAACAAAAATGTCAAATATTAAAAAAAAATTTAAAATAGTAGATTTTCTTCTTAGACTTTTCTATCGTTAGAAAATTCATTTCTTCTATTTTTGTACTCAGAAAAAAGAAGAAAATAAAAATAACATCTTTCGTATTTAAGCCTTGGAGGATTTTGCTCTCCAAAGTGGCCAATTTCACTTTTCAATCGCCATTGAATTAAAATCTATTAAACATTTCGTGATAGATTCTACATCACTGTGTATAGGAAAGTCTCATTACTTCAATATCGTGGGGAAAAAAAACTTGGAAAAATATTTTCTTTTGAGAGAAAATTAAGGTATTGAATAATAAGTATTTAAATAAACGTCCACCAATAACCAGAAAATCATTAAACTTTTAGAAAAGAAGAAACGTCAAATGCTTGAAAACAAATGTCAAATGTTTGGAAAGTAACGTCAAATGTTAGAGAACAAAGTGTCAACTTCTAGAAAAAAAATTAAATGTCTCAGAAACGTTAAAAACATTAGAAAAGCAACTTCAAACGTAAGAAAATGCATAATTTGTCAAAATCTGTTTATTCTTTCAAAACTTTATTAGTTCTCTTAAACATTTTTTTTTTATTAATTTTAATGCAAAAAAACTTCATTTTTTTTTTTAATTTATTGCCTAAAAAGATTATTGGATCCGTCCCTGTTAAATTCGTGCCATAACTTCCTTGCCATCCTGTACGAAGTTTTTAATCTTTTTCTGCATTTTTCGGGTAAAAATTGTCTCTGAATGCTCTGAATTTAAAAGTTTACTAGATAGAAAAGCCATAAATATCCAACAATGTAAGCTCAATAAGATTCCAATTGGACTAATAACCATCCTCCTGATCATCAGAAAGAAGCCCTTTCCGTTCCACAACTGATGTCTTTTTGGAAGCCCTTTCCATTTCTTTACCAATTTTAAAGCAATTGAAGCCCCCTTTTCTCCTAATCTCTTGCCTAACTTTCCCAGTAAATTTCATTCCGGAGAGATTACGCAAAGAATATTGTTGCAATAAAATATCATTTCGTAATGCGATAACACATTTTCAAGGAAAAGAAAATTGAGGCCAGATGAGTTAAAATTTCTCCAGCCACGCACGCACGGAAGGGTTAACGGAGTGATCCCATGTTGGTCACGACGATGATGAGAATGTCAACAAGAGGTGGCGAGAGGTGCTTTGGGGGATTACGCAAAAGCTCTCCGTGTTGCGCAACAGCCGCGAGACTCTTCCAAAATCTATGCCCTCATCTTCGTCGTCACTCACGTCGCACACCGATGCACGCATTTTGATTGTAAAAGCAGCGAGTTCAAGGTCCGTGAATCTTCAGAACTCACCCAGGGGTCAATAGCACCACACTGTGTGGCCATACTGCGTGGAATCTCTCAACTCCCGGAATTCTTGTGTCCGGGAGAAATGCGCCTTTCGCTCTCTCTCTCTCTTTCTCTCTGTCTGGCATGTGGGCTATTTTTGGATGTGCGACAGGGATGGCGTGTGTCTGGATAAAAGCCAGAAAGGCTCTTCTCTCACAGCCCTGTGTGGGGCTCTCTTCCTCCTCCCTCAAAGGGCGTCTTTGGGACTATTTGACACAAAATCCCCCCTCCCCCGTGCGAATTATGTACCTAAATGTCAAGGAAGTGTGGCGCCTAGCGTCGTGACGGGGGGGTGGGGAAAGTCTCGTGACCAGGACGATGGATTATTTTTTCGAGGCCAACGATGGCGGAGGAAATCGATAAAGGAAAATGGCCTGGTTACATCATCAAATCTGGAGCACTACTGCAGCCCCCCTACCACCCAGGGCTCCACCCCATGGGGATTTTCTCCCTGCTTTTCGTGCCGAGGCGTTTGTTACGTAACGCAAATTACGCCAAATAAGTTTTGTGGTCCGATTTTTTTTTCCTATTCGTTTTGCACCAATTGCTGCCATTCTGCACCCGGCGCGAACGTGGTCCCTACTTTTTCGCTGATTTTCCACATTTCCCGATATTTTCGCGAAAATCCTTCATTTCAGGCGGATGCATTGGTTCTCTGGGAAGAGGATTTAAGGGGTTTTGGGCAATTTTTACTCACTTTTTCGTCCTTTTTCTGGAACTTTTCACACGCAATCACGAGCAACACTAACTTCCAAATCTCACCGACAGAGCGACGACTGTGGTTTTTCGCTGAATCCGCGAGGTGGCTCTCACGTTCTCAGAAGGGGCTTTTTGAATTTTCTTGCCTTTCTTGCAAATTAACGTCTTCTGGTTTCTTCTTGGAATTTTCTCACACTTTTCCGAACAAGAGTGGATTTTTCGAGATCAGGAACTTAGAAATGATAAACTTCCGACGATTTATGAGTACAAATTTTCACGATGTGTTGTTTTATATTGTTATTTTCTTTCGCGGGTTTCGCGTTTCATTAATATTTCCTCAATGCATGTTTCATTAATGCGATGTTTATGAAGAAGTTTTAATGTTTCACTAATGCATGTTTCAAGCTTTGGGGTATTGATTTTGATTTTCTTTTGATTTTCTGAAAAGTCATGTGAATTTCCTACGCATTTCCTCGTGTCCAGGCAGTTTCCTCGCGATGGACTACACAAAGATGAGCATGGACATGGAGTCTGTGTTTAATCTCAACATCCTGGACCACCAAACGTACTACACACAGTTCCCCATGGGCGTCGTGCCGCAGCTTCCGCCGGAGACTCAGCGTATTGAGTGAGTGTTGGTGTTGCGCCCCCACATTTCAGCCCACCTGGGCCCCATCTAATGTGCTCCTTTGTTGCATTGCAGCTCCACGCCGCTCGTCATTCCCAAAGTTGAAGTGTACGAACAGCAACCGTCTGGAGAGGCTGCCCAACAGGGGACGCACCAGGCAAATAACACGCCCGCTATGCTACAGGGTGCACAGGGCAGCCCACCGCCAGGTACATCACAGTGCCCACATTGTTTCAAGACATTCAAATCCGCCAAGGCATTCAAGAGCCACCTCAGGACGCACAGCGACGTCAGTCGGACGGTCCCACCCGGACAGGTTCACGGAATGGAACCCAAACAGTGGTTTGTACACCTTTTTTTCTTTCTTTTGCAAAAATTTTCCATTTGTGAGGCTTTTGGGGGGAAATTCACCCAAAAAAAGAAATTTACAGTGATGATTCGCTGTATCGGAATGCCAGAACAGTGTTGTTTCACTTTACGAACAAAAGCATTTGTTTTGAAGATCGTATTGGGTTGTCCGATATTCACACGGATTTCTAACCAAAGATATTCACATAAATTCAGTACAATTTTGATTTTCTCTCTCATTCTTCCCCATTGAATGTAATGGTAAAAAATGTTAGGTTAGAAATCCAGATAAATGTTGGACAAACAATTATTTTGAGGTTTCGGTTCAATTTTGGCCTTCATCAGGTCGTTTTTTTTTGTCTTTACTGAATATAACTATCTTTTAACCCTTGGAGGATTTTGCTGGCAAAAGTGGCCAAATCGACTTTTTTTCAATCGCCACAGAATTAAAATCTATTTAATTTTTTGTAATAATTTCTACGTCTCTGTGTAGGAAAGTTTCATTACTTCAAGATCGTCGAAAGAAAACTTGGAAAAATATTTTCTTTTCAGAGAAAATGAAGGTCAAACTTTTGAGGTTAGAAACCTTGATCGTCTAAGTGTTAAAGTTGTTTTTAGAGCTTTTTTCAAGTTTTTAAGTAACGAATTTTCATGGAAAAGTGAGAAAAGGAAAATTAATGAAAACTGTCTTGTTTTTCATATACATATTGAAGATTCCTTGTGAAAAGTTTGATTTTTTACACGTCCCGGTGTGATTTTCAATTTTTTACGCCATAATTGACAATTACCCGGCCGGCAAGAAGCGACTAATTTTTATTTTATGATATTTCATACAATTGTTTGAACGTTTTTACAAGAAAACGTTTTTCCTTTTCGTTTTATGAATTATAATGAAGAATGAGCCTGGAAAGCAAGTAAATTAAAGTAAAGGAACAACATTTTATTAGAAAAATACACTATTGAGGTTTTCAAAATGTCAAGCAAGAGTATTATGGGTCCAGCCGGGTACTATTTTTGGACATTTTTTACACGTCGAGTAAAAAAAGGCTTCTCAGTGTAACAACTGAAATTTAAACCTCTTAATTTTTCTCTTAAATCAACTAAAATCATTAAAAAAAAATATAAAATTAAATCCCCAAAAAAAATGATTAAAATCTCAACTTTAAATGGCCTAATAAATAAAAATAAAGAAAGAAATAAATTAAATTGCAGGTGTGTCTGCAACTACTGCAACAAAGTCTTCTATGACCCAAACCTCCTGAAGCAGCACATTGCAACGCACACGAAGGAGCAACAGCACAAATGTCAGTTCTGCTACAAATCCTTCCCGGAGAAGGGTAACCTCACGCAGCACCTGAAGGAGCATCAGGAGCTCAAGGACTACAAATGTCTCAACTGCAACAAAACCTTCGCGTCGCTCAACTACCTGAAGCTCCATTTTAAGATGCACGCGGACGAGAAGCCGTACAAGTGCAACTACTGCGACAAGCGCTTCACCTTCTCCAGCAATCTCACGGTTCACACGCGCATCCATACGGGCCATAAACCCTACAGGTGTGTGGAGTGCAACAAATGCTTCACGCAAATTAACTCCCTCAAGCAACACCACAAGGTGCACAAGGATGAGAAGAATGAAAAGTGCACCTTCTGCCCCAAGACCTTTCGTTACGCTGGGAATCTCATTACGCACATCCGGACGCACACGGGTGAGAAGCCCTACCGATGTGAGTTCTGCGGCAAGAACTTCTCCCAGCTTGGTAGCCTCAAAGGACATCTGAAGCAGGAGAAAGCCCGTCTGGGGATTCAAGAGTGAATATCTCTCCCAGATCTCCTCCATTGATTCCCTTCCCCTCCTCCCCATCGTGCCACATGCGTGTGGCTCTTCCCTGCTCCCAAAAAAAAAAGAAAAAGGAAAAAACTCAATCCATATAAATGTAAAATCACTTTGTAAAACAACCAACTTACATTAGACTTACAATGTAATTTATAATGATAAGTTTTGTCGTAATAATTTTACCACTAAAACATTGAGAAGTTAGGTCTTATTACAACAAGTCTCTAAAAAAACAAACTGACTAATAAATTTTAAGTGCCACAACACGTCTTTTATTCAATTCTTCCATTCTATGATTTCTTGAACAAATTAATGATTTTCCGGGTTTTTTGTCGGTTAAATGGGGATTCTCACCGAGAAAAACTCACATTTTCCCGAGCTTTCGGCTCCGTTCGAAGACTTCTCCAGAGATAGGGAAAATTTTTCCACGCTTGACCACTGAAGAAGGTTCCTAACGGAGCCGAAAGCTCTGGAAAACGTGAATTTTTCTGTCTTCCAATCTTTTAGATACGCGACGCGTGTGGGATGGTCATGGCGTTGCCCTACGTTCCGCTCCAAGATATCACAGAGGCATGGGTCCACATAATTTTGACACTTTCCCATCACGAAAACGACAACACACAGAAATTAATGAAATATATATCAGAACAGTGGATTGAAAATACAAAAATGCCGACAACAATTTGGAACATACACGGACAGCGCCACAGGACGAACAACGTTGTGGAAGCATGGAACGGACAACTGAACAAGGCAACACCAAAAACTCTCAACACGCAGAATGATGTACAAGATGATGTACTTGATGATGTACTTGAACGACAAGATAGACAAAATACTAGAACAATACTAACAAGACAGAAATGTAGAAACTTGTATGAAGGCTCTTGCCGAGATTTTAAAGATCAATTTTTAAGTTGTCCGTGGCCGAAAAATATAAAAAAAAAATAAAATAAAAAGAAAAAAATTGGCTGAAATAAAACTCATATGTCCCCAATATAAAGGCATGTAATTGTGTGACAATAAATTAGTCTACTCCCAACTCCCAATGAGTCAAGATACATTAAAAACATTATTAGCAAACATCAGATTTTTCATTTTTTTCTGATTCTGCGAAATTAATCCCTAGCCCATAGTTCCCCAAATGACACTGTGAAAATGTTTAGTTACTCAAAAGACAAGGTCCTGAGGGACTGCCTACCTGCGATTTATTTTTGACCCTACATTTCCCTAAAGTACACGAATTTCTGCAGGTACCCGGATGACACTTCCACAAATGACACGACACCTCTACGTTTATTGAATGGCAGTAGAATGATCTTAATTAACAAACTTATAAAAAAGAGAAGATTTTTTACACAATCGACCCCTTTATTAATTTTTTTTTGTGAAAATTGAGACGTTTTCATTGATAGCTCATACTTGCAAATTGGTTAAGTCGTTTAGCAGATATAGCTCCCTAAAATAAAAAAAAAAAGATTTTTTTATATAATTCGAAAACGGCTTGACAGATTTTGATCAAATTGGACTCAAATGAAAGATTTCAAATGGCCTACAAAATGTTTTAAACATTTCAAGTTCCAAAAATGGCTGCAAGCCGCAAGAGACGCTAAAATAAAATAAAAAGTTTCCTAATCTTGAAAGACAACATTTCCATAAATAAGTTATGAAATTTTCACACTTTCTGTAAACTCAAAGAAGGGAGAAATCAGAAATTACGTACTTTTTGTCGTTGGGCCAAATAATTTTTATTTGAAGCCGACGTTTCGGATTATAGAAGTCCTTCTTCAGGGCATTAAATGAATAAATATTAATCACATCAAAAAACAATTCACAACACGACTTATTTCCTTTTTCTCTCATCGGTGGCCAATCTGTACTACAATATTTGATGAACAAGCAAAATATAGGTCTATGGTCAATCTTGTACCCTTCATGGCGTACGAAGGGTTAATTAAAATCAAAGATTCACCTCCAACACCTCCAATGACTTCACCTTTTAAGGCTTTTAAAGCTAAAAAAAAATGATAATAAAATATCCCAAAGAAGCAAATTAATTTTTAAAATGCTATTATATTTATTTAGTCAATAATCTTGATTATCAATAATTTGTTTTACAATATTATGCTTTTAAATATCAAGTTTAATTTTTTTCTTCTTTTTTTTTATGTTACACAGAGACGAATGCACAATCCTGCTGCGGTCTTTTGCGGAGGGGGAACATTCACCGCCTGTGGACCTAACCAGGGGGGGGGGGGTCTAAAGAGCACAAGAAATTTGCGGGAGAGAGGGAGGAAGGGGCCTTTTGCTGGGGATGCCATCAGGAGGTACGAAGGTTTTGCACAATGGAAATTTTACGGGATTTGTTCGTATGTGAATGAGGGGAAGGGGAGACAGGGAGAGATGCCTTACCGTTGCTGCTGATAGACGGGAATGTTGGTTTTATCCGGCATGGGGACGCCGGACATTGTCGTCTGTGGCAGCGGCCGCGTCATCATGTGCGGCAGTGTTGCCTGGTAGGGATGCGGCCCAGGCTGTGACATGGGCATCTGGCACTGCATTGGTGACATTGCCGGTGCCTGAGGCTGTGCCACTGATGCAAAGGCAGCCTGTGGGGGGAAACTATGCACATGACTTGGAGGTGCCGTGGAATGTCCATTTTGCATCTGTGGCGGCACTGCATGCTGCTGCGGCGGCATTTGCTGCTGATGAGGCGGCGGTGGCTGCTGATGCGGCACTTGTTGTGGTTGCTGCTGCTGCTGCTGCTGCAACGGTGGCATCTGCGCTGGAATCTGCGGCGGAAGCGACGGAGTAACATTTGTGGCGGCAAGACTCAAGCCGGCCATTGCTTGATGCAGCATCTGCTGTGACTGTGGCATATGCTGCGTGTGTGTCATACCCGGTGGCAGCATATGCATCGACGGTGGCATTCCTGCACCTGCTGTAGCTGCTGGGGGCATCTGGTAGAGACTCCCCGGGGGCATTCCGTACATTCCCGGCATTGACTGTGGATGGTGGTACATCGACTACAGGGAAAAAAAACAAAAATAAGAAAATTTTGCTGCATGAAGCATAAGCTGCACAAACGCACCGTTGGTTGATTGAAGGCAGCACCCATGTAGCTGGGTTTTTCGGGTTCTCGCATCAGTGTGTGGTAGAGATTGATGGCTTCCACGAGATCCGTGCTTAGCTGCGTCAATTGAGCATGTTTGCCATCAACACGCTCCAGTTCAGCATCAATGAGCGGGCCCATTTGATTCACCTGCTGTTCCAGCGCCAACATCTCCGGGGTGTCTTGCGACGGATCCTCTGGGTTTGCTTCGTGCAGAAGGTGCAACAATCGATCAATTTTCTCCTCATTAATCTCAACTGGTTCCTGCTTAACCTCCTCCAGGAGTGGAGTGTCCTCATCGGCAAATTGCACGGATTTCTTCACTTTATCCAAACGGAGTGATTCCGGTTCCACACTGAGGTCTGCTGTGACAAAGTTCGAGGGGAAGAGCCCCTCGCCACGTTGGTTGTAGCCCTTCCACCAGTTCGGATCACTGTCATCCACAACGTGGATTATCTCACCAACCGTGAAGGTTAGCTCGTTGTCTTCAGCTGCCTCGAAGTCATAGAGAGCCCGAACCTTCCGTGGCTCCTGGGCTTGGGCATTACTAGATGAGGGGGATGAAAATGTACCCCCGGACATGCCAATCAGTGGGTAGAGGACTGATGAGGATGTAGAGGAACCCCCACCGCCACCGGAAGCTTTGGGAGATGCCGTCTTACTTTCCTTCAGCGATAATTCAATGGCCTGAAAGGATTTTGCAAAAAAAAAAAAAGAATTGAAATGAAAACTTTATTAAGGCCTGAAGAAGGTGAAATTGAATGTCCGAAATGTCACAGCCGGCAGATATTCAAACAGCTCAGGACTCACCTTAGCTATGTCATCCGCCTCTTGTTGACTCTGCACCACATTTGGGTCCTTGCTGAAGGTCGGCTGTGTTTTGGGCTTCTCCGCTGGGTCATTGCTCTCAAGCCCCTCGGCCTTTAGCTTCTGATAGAACGATGGGATGAGATTGAGCTGTGGATCACTCTTGAATTCCCCCTCGGTCCATCGCTTGAGCAGCCCCACGAGCTTCCCCGTGACCGGAGGCTGATTCTTCGCCACAATTCGCTTGTATTCATTCTCAAAGTCCCTCGATGCCACCTCCAGGTGGAAGTTCCGGCCGCAGTTGTTCACGCACGCATCCAGCAGGGTGATGGCCTGAATGACAACATGGGGATCGTTGTGGGCTAATCTCTTCATGATGGACTTGAGACATTCTTTGGCATTTGTGGAACTCGATCCGACTTTATCACATATATCCATTATCACTCCCCATTGTTCCGACGTATTCTTCTCACTGGTGGCTTTCTCTGTTTGTCGCGTGCGTCACGATAACGCCAATGCCGTTGTTGGGAGAAAAGAAGATTCTGTATGAGTAATACTCCCAGGAATCCCCCCACACTTCACAAGCCCACTCTGCCCAAAAAAAACACCAAAATACCTCCCACCAAGACTCCCGGAAGTCACCCAAACAACCCCTCAGCGTTCCTTCCACCCAAATCCATTTAATTAAATCAATTTGGAGGGCAGAAAAGTGGAGGAAAAAGGTGAAAAGACGAAGAGAAAAAGGGAATCGCCCGTCTGGTGGCCACTCACCAATTTCAGCATCAAAGGGGGACGAGGCTCCGAACAAACCCATTTTTCAGCTGTTCACCCGCCTGATTTGCGACAATTTTCACAATCAGTGCCTTCTATGGATTCTTTGCAACGCAACAATGGTAAATTTCCCTCGAAATTGCATGAAATAAGAGCACAAAAATGGGAAAAATTTATCCACTATTTTTCACCAAATATAAATCCAAGACAATGACATTTGCACAATTTTTTGACACTCCAAAATGACAGATTTGTGACGCGTCATTTTTTTACGTGAGTAAAATAAATTACACGAGTTTTATGCAGTTGGCGTAAATGTGTAAAAAGATCTTTTGTAAGTGATGTAAGTCAGTGGCGTAGGAGAAAAGTCAACCGTTAGAAAAAGACGGTAAATCGTTAAAACTATTGGTTTGTACAATATTTATTCAAATTTCTAGCCCAATATACTTATTATTAAGTTCAATATGAATGAATTGGATAGAAAATCAATATTGTACTGAATTTATATGATCTTTGGTTAAAATGCATATAGCCCTAGTTGTTGAGCACGGTGATATCTTACCATAGTGATGATGATCTTTGGTTAAAAAAGAATCCGTGTATTTATTGATATTTATTGAATATTTATTGAACAAACCAATATAAAGTCAAATGATAAGATAGAACGTATAATGCTAAAAAATGATAATTGGAAAGGGACGTTATAAATCCGAACAAACTTAGAACGTTAAAAAAGGAACGGTAAGAAATAGTGAATCGTTAGGTTAGAATATTCGTCTTGTTTTTATCTTTATCCGGGCCGGACGTCGTTTCGACATCCACAAAGCCCATTTTGTTAGAATTAATACAAACGTTAGGAACTAAATGGCAATAGTGTAGGGTGCCTGAAGGGCCCCCCTACTCACCAAACAGCCGGAGAGCCCATTACCAGCTTCATCTTTAGCTAGCCAGCCACGTGCCTTCCGTGCTGCCGCCTTTTCAGCTATCGATCTCTGACTAAGGAGCTTTCGTCCGAATGACAGCAGCAGCTCATGGTACTCTTGGCAACATTCATCATCAAGTTGGCGCTACAGCCCCAAGTTGGGCCTTGGCCTGTGCAATTTTAAGCCTCCATGCGTCTCTGTCCATCGCTGTCGACCTCCACATTCCTCCGATAGCAAGCCGCGCATCATTGTCCACGTCATCCACCCACGTTTTCCGGGGCCTGCCGGCCCTTCTTGTTCCGCAGGGTTTCCCATCAAATACCCTTTTGACCAGGCGCGCGCAGTCCATGCGCAAGACATGACCAGCCCATCTTAGTCTTGCAGCCTTGGCGTGACCAATTATATTTGGTTCGCTATATAGCTGGTATAGTTCATCATTGTAGCGCATCCGCCATTCATCAGGGCCAATCTGGACGGGGCCATAAATCCGGCGTAGTACTTTCCTTTCGAAAATGGCTAGCCGTTCTTCGTCAAGCTTTGTGAGAGTCCACGCCTCACACCCGTAGGTGACCACGGGCCGAATCATGGACCGGTAGATTTTTACCTTTGTGGTACGTGACAACGACCTCGACCTCAATAACGGTAGTAGTGCGTAAAAGGCTTTATTGCCCTGATTTATTCTTGCTTTTATTTCTGCACTTACTACATTCTCTTGGCAACATTAGCGTGCCTACAATAGGTAAAGAAACAACACGAGGGCTAAATAATAAAATGTCCTAAGTCTGTTCGGCGCCCGTACCGACTTACGACTTTTTATTGTTTAGCCCCCGCAACAGCAACTTTTGAAAAGAAACTTAAATCGTTAGACAAGGAATGACAAATTGTAAAAAAAAGAAATGATCAGAACTATAGGACAAAAATATACAAAAAGAAACGTCAAACGTTAGAATTACACAATTTGTCTAAATCTAATGTCAAGGTACTCGGAATATATTTTGTGTTTGAACTCAAGAATTTTTTGTACAAATCGGAGTTTTTGTTGATTTTGAAAAAAATAGCCGTCATATGACGAAACAATTCCGTGACTGTTGACGAAGCTACAATAAGACCTCCACGCTGCCGGTTGTTAGAGTATTCATCATTGGCTGTGCCTCCTTTATTTTCTGCAAATAGAGTCCAACATTCTTGGCAGGAAATTTTGTTCCACACATTATGAGTGACATATCCACAGACGTAAGATGAATCAGTTTCATTTTTTAACGAGGTCTTCCAACAAGTTGTTGTTCAGTAGTGCAGAAAATGCTGGCTCAATTTCCACCAATTGAGTTTCCTCCTTTTTGAACTGACTCAAGGAAAACTCATTTTTCAAAATTTCCCTTATACGGAGTTTTTTCTCATTTTCAAAGACATTGCATACGATATTTAGGTTTCTCAGTTTAGGCTTCAACAGATGACTCATCAAACACGTTCGTCACCAACGAAATCTTTTGTCTCTCAAAAGAGTTCGGAAAGAGACTTTTATAATAATAATAATAATAATAATAATTTATTCATCAATTAAACTGTACAGTGTAAGAATAAAAAGGAACAAATTTCATATAGAATATAGTTTTAATTGAGAAAGAGGAAAAGTGGCTAGCTCATACAAGAGCTGTGTGTCACTTCGGTAGCTCAGAGGATGAGTCACCGAACGACCCCTAGCGGGCCCCAAAGCCGCAGTCACTGCGGGCAAAAAGATTTTATTTTATTTTATGATTCAGTTTGTAGGCTTTCCGCGTGATTTGGTTTGCTTTCTCGAGGTAGAGATTTCTAACATTTCAAAAATCAGCTTCCTTGGTCTCCAACGACTCAAAATCCGGATATTCAAACACCTTTCTACCATTAAAACGGATCCAATTGATTCGAATATTTTTTAGCAAATGCACGGAGTCGTAAAGAAGAAAAAATTTTTTGTTTGTTTGTATGAATTGGATTTGTGAAAAAATCATCTTTAGGATCACTTTTTAGGCTATCGTAAGTGTTCACATTAATCTTGTTATTAGGCCTTATTCAGCGACCAAGAAACCCTTGAAATCTTGAAATTTCAGTACAAATTTCCAAGATTTCAAGGATTTTTTGGTCGCTAAATTAGGCCCATTATCTGTTGTTGATGCTTTGAATCTTATTTATTGTTTTCACTTTTTCAGCATTAAATTTTTAAGATCATCATCACCAATCAATTTTTTTGATGGAATCAATTGGAATACCTCCTCAAAATGACCAAAAGTCGATTTCAGCATAAAAGCCAATATCGATTTTGCTACCTGCTACCTCTTGATCCTTTTTCTTCATTTTGATTGGTAAATTCATAAATTTTCCCAGACTTATATTCAATTTTCTCTTTCACGTATTCGTCGAAAGAAAACTTGGATTTCAAACTTGTCCAAGTTTGAGGTTATAAAAGCCGGATTCTCAAATGCTGTGCAAATGGTCAAAAAAATTACAAAATACTTATAACAAAAAAAATATCACAAAGATTGAATTAAAATTAACCTATCCTTTGATTTAGAATCTACGAACAATTCTAATGAAATCTCAGCTTAAAATTCTTAAAATATTATCAAAATCGGTGTGAAATCATAATTTATTACATTCATTACATGGTAGAAAAGTGTAAAATAATGTAATGTATAAAATGCATTTAATTACGCCAGCTTTCAGTGTAATTTACACCCAAAATGTACACGTCATTGCAAACGTCAAAATTCATGGCGTAAAAGTCTGTTTTGTGATTTTTTGCGTGAAAAATGCTTAGAAAGTCAGTGTTTTTGGCACAAATCCTCAGTCTGGGATGCGTCCTGGCGTTCCCGGATCAAGGGAAATGGGACTTTATCATGAAACCCGTTAGTATGCTCGATAATCCGCATGAATCATCCCATATCGTTGCGTCCGGCATATGCTATTCACCTTGTTTACCTTATTTAATCAATTTCCAAGAATTCCCACGACTTTATAGCTCTGATTATTACTCTGTTTGCTGATTGGGCGCGTTGTCATTTGCAGGATACGTCGGTGAATACGATATCAAAGTCCCTGTTCTCTGGGTCTAAGATCTACGTGCAGAGTAAGTTGATGAGGGAATCTTGTGGGAGCACCCGGATGGATTACTAAAAAAGGTTTTATTTTGATGATTTTCAGTCACTTGCGAGTCCAAGGATCCAGACACGAAGATTGAGATCTCCTGGGAACTCAGGCAGTCAATGTGCTTCGATGGGCAGACACATTATGTTAGTAGTTGGAGGCTGTTTCACTTTGTGGGGCATTCATTCTTAATAAAATCTTTTTGGTTTCAGTTCAAAAATTCAGCTCCTCTGAAAAATCAGACAGATCCAACAATTTCAGACAGAACTGTAGCTACGTGCCAGCATGGTGGGCACATAATTCTCAATGAGTTCAAATTTGCAAATCCCCCAGCGGATTTGGCAGAGAATACAGCAAAGAAGAAAGCCAGGGATGCGGAGAACGTCCCTGGGCCAAATCCACTCTTCACAATCACCAAAGATGGGGTTTACTTCTTCACATTGCGCATTGGGAGCCAGCAGGACTACAATGCGTCCGTTCGTGTGGAGATTAAAGGTCCTCATGGTTACCTTTCGGCCTTTGATTGGCCCCTTTTGCCCTTCTACGGAGCCATGTGTGGGATTTACGTCTTATTCGGCGTAATTTGGCTCACAGTGTCCTTCCTGCAGTGGCGGGATTTGCTGCGAATTCAATTCTGGATTGGTGGTGTCATCTTTCTCGGAATGCTCGAGAAAGCCATGTTCTATGCTCACTACCAGACCATCAATTCCACCGGGGTGTCCATCAAGAGTGTCCTCTTGCTGGCCGAGTGGGTTTCCTGTGCCAAGCGCACTCTTGCGCGGATGCTCGTCATCATTGTCTCCCTGGGATTTGGGATTGTTAAGCCACGCCTGGGACCGATGCTGCATCGTGTAGTTGGCACGGGGGCGCTCTACTTTATCCTAGCCTGCGTCGAGAGCTACCTCCGTGTCGTTCAGACCATCAATGATCGCAGTAATCAAATTCTCGTGGCCAGTATTCCTCTTGCAGTCCTCGATTCAGCCATCTGCTGGTGGATCTTTACATCCCTCGTTCAGACAACACGAACGCTCAGACTGAGAAGGTAAACATTTCAGCATCTGAAAGATCTTTCCCGGAGATTTTATCGCTTGATTTTAATTCCAGAAATATGGTTAAATTGTCACTGTATCGACACTTTACCAACACCCTCATTTTCGCCGTGATCGCCTCTGTGATCTTCATGCTGTACTCCCTCAAGTCTCACAGGATGGCTTCGTGCTCAGACTGGAAGGAGCTCTGGGTTGACGATGCCTTCTGGCACATTCTCTTCTCATCCCTTCTCCTAGTCATCATGATCCTGTGGAGGCCAACGAATAATAATCAGCGCTACGCCTTCACGCCGCTCCTTGACAATCCTGAGGATGAAGATGAAGGTAAGACTTTTTCTTTTCCTTTGAGTGAATTTTTTTTACAATTTTCAGTGTCCTAAAATTGTGCCGAAACGCTAAAATATTCAATTTAATCGAGTATTTTATTGGGGAATTCTCTTCAGAAATTTTTTTTTAAAAATATTTGATTAACCCATGCTAACGAGGTCATAGATCTTCTGTACCTAGGACCTTCATTTTCTAGAATTTGACTAATAAACCTATAAGAAATATAATTCCTGAAAATAAAATTTTTAGCCCCCATGGGGGCGTCGGTAGACACCGTATGATATATCATACGTTTAACGAAAGGGGGTTGAAAAAATCCAATTTTTTCTCAGTGTTGAAACAACGTCTTTAATTAATATAAGTGCATAAATTACATAATTTATGTTGAAATTAAGTATTTTGGCTAGATTTTGGACCACAATTAATTAATCGATCCAATAGAACACCAATCCTTGGGTTTCAGAATCAACTCACCGAGTTCTTGTAGAGTTCTAGCTCTAAGAATATAGAATCTGAACTTGTCCTGAATCCCGCAGTTATCCTCATCGCAAACAATTGCGTAGCCAGGAAGTAAAATAACCATCTCATGTTGCATGGTTTGCTCTAGGACGGAGACTTCTGGTGAATATGCTGACAAGTCTCCGGACAGAGCCGGATGTACTATCCTTCTTCGTTCTCAAACCTACAAAAATCACGATTTTTGCTATAATTTTTATATTTCCTGGTATTAGGTACTTATTAATACTTACGATGTACCTGATTTAGCACTTCCTGGCATTCCTTTTCACTGCAATTTATATTTTTATTCCCAAACCCTTAGATCTTCCCTCACAGAAATAAACTCGCACTATAACCTAAAAAGTACCTCAATTCAACCAACGTATGATATATCATACGCAGATGTTTATCGCGTAAAATATTAAATAATTTGCGGCCGGAGACGGATATTTTAGTTAATTCACAAAGTCTTATTAATAATTAAGAGATTTTGCACAAAATATTGTGGAGAAAAAGGGAATTGTCACTTGAAATACACACATTTTGGTTCCCGGACAACATTGCAATTGGATACACTTAGATTTTTGTCAAAAAATAATATTATTTTATGTTTTTGACACCCAGGAAAATTAATATAATAAGTTAAGGGTTCATAAAAGTGGAAAACACTAACCCGGAAGGAAAATTTTGCGAATTCGCGTCACAAAAATTAATCAAAAACTACCAATTTTGCGTATGATATATCATACAAAAAGTGAGGATGGGTTAAGGAGAAAAGAGGTTCAGATTAATTTTAACCCTTTCAGGTCCGCGAACAATCTAGCCAGCTGATTGAACTAAAAATAATTTTTATGGGTTTCTTTGGGCTCAAATAAGACATTTTTAGCAAAAAATCCCAACTCAAAAATTTTCAGTTTTTCGTCCTTCCCGATCCTGTGGTCTTAGGGGATGTTCTTATGTGGTCATAAAATGATCAGGGATTGTAAAAAAAATAGTTTTGTACTAATTTGTACTCATTAAAATCTAACTACAACAAAATGAAATATTTTCAAAATTAAGTCTTTGGGTCAACGTAACGACCCAATGGACCTGAAAGGGTTAATCATCCAATATCCTTCAATTAAAGAATTTCTGAACCTTTGTAAGTAATTTCCACATTTTTTTCAATTTGAATTTTCATTTAATTCTTCAAATTTTTCAATTAATACTTTAACAGAAATTTTTCAAAAAATCTTTAGAAGAAAGGACATTATGCATATTCAGGTTTTCACGATATCAATAAGCTACACAAACCAGATACAATGAAAAGTATTGAAAAAAAAACCTAATGCAGCTATCACACTTAAGCTCTAAGCACTTAATGCTTAAGATTAAGTACTCACATAGAGGTTATGATGCTGAAGCACTGAAACTTAAGTATGATAACCCCGTAAAACTTTTATGAAGAGCTTGAATGAAACATTGTGAAAGATTTGTTTGAAATTCACGTAAACCACGCCCCCATTGTACCTCACAATACATCTTCTTATGTGCAGCATATGTTTTACTGCTCTATTCTCTTAAGTATTTTTCCGCCGTATCTTTTTGGAAGAAGTTTCTGTAATTTATTGTGAGTTTCTATCTCTAAAATGATTTGCAATACACTCTTATAGACCTGAGGAAGAGGAATTTGCGCCTTCAAAAGGGGCAATAAAATAAATTTAATGAAGATTTACCCATTTAGTACACTCGGAATTTTTTATTGTTGACTTTGAGTGCTTAAAAATGGCATAAGAACCTTTTTTCACAAAAAATCAAATAAATTCCGTTAAAAGGAGTTTGTAAGAATTTTTTACGTAAAATTTCAAGAATTTTGGTTAAAAAATGACTTCTAAACAATTTTAAAACCAGAATCGCAAAAACATTACATATCTGTGTTGGAGCCTTTTCCATGCTTTATATTATTCTAAAATTAATACAGTTTGATTTATTAGTTTCACATGGATTGAAGCATATGCTTTATGTACAAATAGTTAGAATAGGGGCGTGGTCTTCATTTTCTTTTGAGAAATTCATGAGAATCGACCTTCAGAACTTTTTTTTTAAGCTGGAGATGTATGCCACTTTCCTCATGTGTGCATTTTTTTTTATTAACCGTTTTTGACATTTTATATTGAATTAAATTCAAAATTAACTATTTTTAACGAAAAAAATCAAAGAAAAGTTTCCCTGAGTTTTTTTTTCAGTGAATTGTTCTCTTTTAATGTTGATTTCATTTATAATTTTGTTCTATAATGTTTATGAAATTCTTAACCCTTTCAAGACCTGAATGAAGTAAAGGAAAAATATTTAAATTATTGATTGCCTCATTATTCTTTGACTGTTCTGAAATGACTTTTTCTTGAAAAATAATTTCTTTTTGGTCTTTTTTTGAAAGAAATAAAAGATTAAACAAAAAAGATTGAAAATGAATAAACTCCTTCGTGCATTTCGTTCCTTAACACTTGGTGGATCTTGGTTTCTAACCTCAAAAGTTTGACCTTCATTTTCTCTCAAAAGAAAATCCTTTTCCAAGTTTTCTTTCGACAATTTTGAAGCAATGAAACTTCCCTATACACAGATGTAGAATTTGTCACGAAATGTTAAATAGATTTTAATTCTGTGGCGATTGGGAAAAGTCAAATTGGCCATTTTGGCCAGTTAAATCCTTCAAGGGTTAAAAGGACATCATTCATTCTACATTTTCTCTTAAAAAAAATATTAAATTAATCCAAAATACTAAAGCTTTAAAATTTCCTATTTGTATGGAAAATTTTCCGTTGCAATATTCTTGTCGTGCGCCAAATTGTTTCCATTAACCGGGGTAGTTTTGATTGTGCGGTCATCTAAACACCATCTCTATTGACTAAAAGTACCCATTGAATGGATATTTTAGCGTTTCTCCACCATCCGTGGCACAATAATCATCCATAATTCCGGAATATTTGCACATTTACTCACGTAAAACGTTGGGAAATGGTAATCGATTGGGATTCGTTGCAATTAATTTGGTGCACGTGGTGCGCGCACAACATACTACACACCTCACCTCACTCTCTCCCACCTCATGCTCAATTGTAGATGAAGAGGAGCAATTTGTGTCCGATGCTTATGGCGTGAAAATGCGAGGTACTCACAGTGTTTCGCCACGGGCATCGAGGAGTGCAACAAATGATGAGGACGATCTCAAGTGGGTGGAGGAGAATATACCAGCAGCCATTGCTGATGCGGCGCTTCCCGTTCTCGATTCCGACGAAGAAATTGTCAATACAAAGTTTGAAGTGTCCAAGATGCAGTGAACATCTCTTCTTGCACAAAACTCTTCTCTTTCTTCTTTTTTTTTAAGTCATATTTTACATTAAAAATAAATAAATAAAAACTTCTCTACAAAAAAGAGAGAGAGAGGAAAGTTATGAAAAAAATGAATTTGATTGAGAGTCAGCGCAATTAATTTATAAGAAAGATAAAATAGCATGTATTATTGAAAAAAAAAACTGTAGGAAAAATATTAAGTGATGATGTGTGACGACGAATGCCAGTGAATCTGAGCGCCTGTGGCAGAGATTGATGTGTGAGTGTCGGATATAATATAAAATGAATTAAATATAATATAAAATATATGAGTTAAAAGTGCCGTTTATCTATGAAATTTTAATTGCGTGACTAAAATGATAAAACCCAAAATATTTTTGCATAATGTTGGGTGCACAATAAAGTGATGAATGTTTAGTTGACACGTACAGGTTTTTTTTTATTTTTGTTTAATTTTTGTAATTAATATTGAAATTTATATTTAAATATTTAAACGCTCCTCCCTCTACAAGTAGGGGAGACCGGGGTAAAAAAAGTCATTTTCGAATTTTCAAATGCCAATTTCTCCCAAGTTATAAATCGGAAAAATCGGAAAAAATTAGGGTGGAAAGCCCTACCAACCTACAATTTTTGACAGTAATTTGGAGGTTATGTGATCAGTACTTTGGGAGTTAAAAAAGAAAATAAATTTTTGGCCCATTTCCCAAACTTTTGCGTATTGAGAAAAACGAGTTTTCCGAAGTTTTCCTTCAGCAATTTTCCAATCTGATAATTTTTCTCACTAGCTGGGTTACTACAGAAAACGTTGCCAAGGTGTATTTTTCACTAACTTTTAATGATTTTTCTGTATAATTATTTGAATCAAAACATACCCCTTGGGGTAGATCGGGTCAACCCATGTAAATCATATGGGAGTTCGAAATTTTCGACATATTTTCTATCCATTTGTTGCAAAATGACGTGATTGAGAAAATCGCAAAATTCTCTGTTTTAGTGCGTATAAAAGTGAAATTCCTTGTCGCGGATCAAAAGGTGAGAAGTTTAGCTATCAACTACTATCAATCTCTCAGTTGGAAAATCATTGGAAATGTCGGAAAATTCGACCGACTTTATTTAGCCAACTGGTGACTATATTTACCCGCCGCGTTTAAAAAAAGTCAGAAGCGGAAGGGTTCGGGAAGAGCTCGAAAACTCATATTTCTTGGAGAGATAGAGAAAAGTGGTCTGACAAGGGAAGGTTATACATTTAAGAACATGGAATGGCTTGAAATTTTCACCAAATATTCTTTACAATGTATAGAAACCCTGTGTTAAGGGTTTTTTTCTACAGATCCGTAGTTTAATAGTTATAATTTATTAAATTTTCCCATATAAAATTCATTTCGGGAGAGTAAAGCGCTCGACAGAAACGCAAGAGAGAGAACTGCGCGCGCGTCTGTGTGAGTGAATAGTGGTAAGCAGTTCTTTGCCCGTGCGATCGCTACTCTACCACTATTCACTCACACAGACGCGCGCGCAGTTCTCTCTCTTGCGTTTCTGTCGAGCGCTTTGCTCTCCCGATATGAATTTTATATGGGAAAATTTAATAAATTATAACTATTAAACTACGGATCTGTAGAAAAAAACCCTTAACACAGGGTTTCTATACATTGTAAAGAATATTTGGTGAAAATTTCAAGCCATTCCATGCTCTTAAATGTATAACCTTCCCTTGTGAGACGAAGTTGTAGGCCAGGAAATTTCCTATGAAAATGACTTATCGAGGAAATTCTCTTGCATTTGGGGAATCCTGCAGATAAGGATTTATGCAAATTGACTTTTTTTACCCCGGTCTCCCCTAAATTTATTTCAATCTCGCCAAAACTTCACATTTTCGATATTTATTAATAATAAAAATCAAAAGAACTATATTAAACAGATATGCGATGCTACTATTAAAAAGAAATCCAAAGAATAACTTTTCTCGTACTTATTGGGATATTTTTTTTTAATTTCATGAAATAAAATTTAAATTAATAAAATACAGAATAAGGGAAGCGGTTGTGGTGGGGATGAGAACTGCTTAGTTTGTTCTAGCTTCTCCTAAGTTATTATTTGTTGGATATTTTAGGTAGTAACTCTTCCAATTCAAACATTTAAAGCGTTTCAATTTAACCACTAGAGGGCTGCTGTGTACAGCAGAGACATCTGGTGGCAAAACAGATTAAGGTTAGATAGACGTATTAAAGGTGTAAATGGGGCACAATTGAACTGAGAGTCGGCGCATATTAAAATAATTTTACATTTCAGGTAAATCTTTTGTAGAAAAATCTACGTGAAAAGTAAGTAATTCGTGTTGTAAGAAAATATTATTTTTCACAATACGAATTTTCAGGTAAAAATAAAAATTATTATTAAAGAAATTTATGGGTAGATTCTGATAAAATCTTTTCTTTTCTAACAACTGAAAAGTTGCCGTAAGATTTTGGCAGATGTGTGTTTTTAAATCATTCTATTGTCGTTCTAGAAAAGGAAAACAAAGAATTTGTTACTTAGGAAAATGGTCAGAAAAATCTCTGAGGAGACCTGGGGCTGTATTCGCTAAGAGTGAAAAACTCTCCTGATAAACTCCCGAAGGCTTTTTACAGGGAAAGGTGAGAAAAACTCCACGAGAGCATGATTCTCTAAGAAAAATAATGCATCCGTGATAAACTCCCGTAAGACTTTCCCGGTTTTCACGTGTCTTTTAAAGCGCAAAAACCTTCAGGAGTTTATCACGGGAGTTTTTCACTCTTAGAGAATTCATGCCGTGGAAAAGTCATTTTCTTTCAAAAATACGATTAAAGAAAGAAATAAAATTTCAAAATCTTTTAAGATTTTTCCCAGATTACCAAAAAGGTTATAACTGACGAATTGTAAGAAAAGAAAGGGAAAATTTTTATCAAATCTACCCCTTAATCGATACACATTGAAAACAATGTTATCTCTCCTCTAAATCAGAATTTTATTTAAAAAATTAAAATCAGTAAATTAGATGATATTTTGAAGGTAATAAAATTAAATAATCAGTAAAAGATTTAATTGGATCAATGAAATTGTTTTGAACAGTTAAAACTAATTTTAATTGACAAATTAAAATTTTACAGACAGCGTAAAATTGTATTTTGTCAATGAAAGACATTCTATTTTAGAAATTCTTTAAAGTCAGACTTTCAATTAAATATTTTGGTTGAATATTTTAATATAAAACGAAATTTAAGTCCTTCCTCAGATTTCACAACAATTGAAAAAAATAAATCAAATTGATTTGAAAAAAAAAATCAAATAAAGGCTAAATTATTTTTTTGTTAAGAAAGTAAATAGCAGAGAGATTTTGGTAAAAATTTGAAAATTCTTAAAAAGTTAGTTAGTTTGCATTCTTCTTTAATCTTTAATTCTTTTATGGAACGTCAGTATGGCAATAGAACAATCTAAGAACTAACTGTCAAAATCTTAGAACATTTTAGTTTTTAGAAAAGTTGGCCTGAATCGACCCAAATAAATAAGTTCATCAGAGGTTTAGAGAATTCTTTGTTTTTGGATTCAATGGAAAAATCGAACAGAAAAAATATTTTACTGCTGTTAATGATTTTTTAATTTAAAATTAATAAAAGCAAAAAAAAATTACAGAGAATTTTCAATAAATAATCGGAATAGTTGTGAATGCAAAGAGAGTCAATAGTAATTGTAAAATAGAGATCTTGTAATTATCATTTTGCCCCAATTATCCCTAAACTCCCCTAATAAATTGAAAGGCGTATATGAAAGATTTCTTTGTAAAGTATCTAAGTTCCTATTAAAATAATTAAAACAATAATTAAATAAATTATCTCTTTAATGAAATACAACGCGAATAAATAGTTCTCAAGCAGCTCATCGTATGCAGAACTCCATCAGAACCGCATCCCAAATTACATAATTCTGTGTAAATAATAATTAAAAGTATAAAAGTTATTTTTTCTACAACTTCTCTATAGAAGAAAAATATCAAAAAAAGTAAGAATAATAATGTAAAAGTATGTAGTTGAGATGAAAAAAAATTGTGTAAATAAATTAGATTTATTGACTGAATAATTCATACCATGAAGCTTGACTTTTCCATTTAATGACGACGAACCCCTTTTGCAAAGAGAGATTTGCCAGGAATCTTGTGAATTATTCTCTCTTCCACAAACAAGCTTCCAAAGTGCATCCACAAAGTTTCACTTTTCTCAAAAGACAGCAAATTCATTCCTCTCTCCCCCCCCCCCTCCTTTCCTTTGGGGAATTCGAAAATGTTAAAAGGAAAACCAATGGACTCCATCAACGAGTCTCTTACAGAAACTTTGAGGTCAATTAGTGCCATGACCTTTTGTGATGTTTGCTGTAAGTGTGTGGGTGGTAAAAGGGATCTCCACTTTCAATACAAAAGGAAATTCTCTCTCTCTCTCGGGGACACCGACCTATTAGGACTTTCCCACACGGAGGTGTGTTCGATTTTGGGGGTGAATGCGGAAAATATAGAACATCTCTCCATCAGCTTCTGATTGTGGATGAGTTTCCAATTTCGGAGATTCCATTGAGGAGGGGAGCTTTCTTCGAAATTGATTAGACGCTTCACTTGAATTGGATACATCCACATGCGACTACAGAGGCCAGGTCTGATGAATTTAATTGAAATTGGGGCAATAAGATATCAGTACAACATGTAGCTTAGCTTGTTGAACTGCCCTCAATGGGTTCTGTTATGTCCTTAAGATTTTATAGGTGTCTTTAAATTGAATTTAAGGGTACCTACAAATTTTAAGAGATTTTTTAAAAGAAATTTTTTTAAATTATTTTTTACTTTGTTTTTGGATATTAAAATTTAGGGAAGACCGGAGTTAATAAAATCCAACAAGGGTAAGTTGAAAGCCTAAAATGTTTGACTTTTAGTAAGAAAGTTATAGGACAGACCGCTTAGGTTAAACTTTTTTGTAAATAACGTAAAAATATCAAAAAACGGAATTTCTAAACGTTATTTCAAAATGCTCTTACAAATTAGAAATATCCTAAGCTTGAAAAGAAACGTCAAACGTTAGATATGTCGAACATCAAAAACGTCAAACGTTTGAATCGTTAATCGTTAGATATATCAACATTAGAAACTTCAAACGTTAAAAACGTCAAGTATTAGAATGTATAGTTAGATGTTGTCAACGTTAGAAAAGAAACGTAAATCGTTAGAATTGCATCAATTGTCAAAATCTCCTAATTCATATGGAAGAGAAAAAAATACCTTAAATAAATTTCTGGTTACGCTCCTACCTAATATTAATTTTAGCTTTATTTTTCCTCAATAAAATCCAAAGTATTCGATTTACATAACTAAATCTTTCTAGGACTATTAAGAGGTGTAAGAAGTACCTATTAACTGAATGAGAATGATTAGGACAATGTATTTCATGAGATATTGAATTTAATTTTTTCCCCGATTCACCATTTTACCCCAGTTACCCCTATGTTACAAGTTAGTGGATTTGCAAGAAATTAAATAAAAACAACTATAATATTTTTTGTTAAAATTGAAACAAATAGAAAGAAAGGAGCATAAAAATGATAATTTTCCAGGAAATATTTTTCTGTGAATTTTCCTGAACTTTCCTTCGAATGAATTTCTTGCATGACATTAAATTTAAAAGACAGAAAAGCTAAGAAAAAATAAAATTATATGGTGAAAATTAGGAAAATCCTTTTGAGGGCGAAAAACAGTTTCCATTTGGAAGGAGGAAAATTATAAAGGACATGAGAAAAAGTGGGTCAATTGAATTGGATGGTTTCGTTTGAAATTCCATGTAATTCCGCAATATTTAATTTTATCGCATTTTGCGGTGGAAATTCAATTTTGTTATGTCTCCTTCCTTTTCCCAGCCAAGCAGTTGGTGATTCTTTACGGTCTCCGTGCTGAAACTATAACAGAAAATTGATAATAATTCGATTGGCTCTCTTCCATGGCATAAAAGGAAGTGTGCGGGAGAAAATGAACTTTAGCTGGACATGGAGACACTTTGGGTTTTCCCTCCTTTCACCCAGTGCACACGGGGCAAAAGAAATTAAGGAGCCTGATGGCATTTCACTTTGTATCTTTGGAAAAAAGGAGTTCAACCACATTTAACTCTATCGCCGGAGAGATGAAAGAACTCTCTCTCTCTGTGTGGGATGGTATCTTAATGGAAGAGGAGCGTGACAAAGTGTGTGTGTGTGTGCTCCTTAAAAGGAAACATGAAGCTCTATGAGGAGAACATTCTCAGGGTACAAAACTAAGTTTTGAAAGTTGTAAAAGCACCTTCCACAAGAATCTCTTATGCGTTTGAGGCAAGGTCCAAGATGAAGAATTTTCCTTGGGGGCATTTCTTACTTCCTGGGTGGACTCCTCTTCTTGTCATCCATTGGAGCTTTGAGAAAAACCCCCAACTAACTCCTTTGTTGGACAATTTCATGATAAAGAAATTAAGAGGCAGCAGCAATATGTACTTAATTTTCTTTGCAAATTTCCTTTTTGTCATTCACATTCCTCCATTCTGTTAATTATAAATTTTAGTCGCTCCGCCCATCTTGAATTTTATTAATCCATTTAACTTAAATTCGAAAAAAAAGACTTGGTTTGAGTTATTTTTTTTTACTAATTAGTTTGCATGTCCTCTACTAGTGATTAGGATTAGAGTTATTTTTTTTTAAATATTAAATAAAGGACTTTATTCATTGTTATAGGAAAACCCCTCATTCGAAAATAAATGATCGAAACTCGCTTAATCATTTTAAAAGATTAAGAAAAGAAAAAGAAATTACCAAAAAGGCTTCTCTCCCACTGAAATCAGCTAAAAAATTAAAATGTGAAAAGTGACGTCATCATTGCGTTACATATTTTCTCTCTTAGAAAGGTAAAGCTAGGCAAATTTATCCACAAAAAAAATTTACGTTATTTTTAAAATTTTATTAACTTTTTGATAGGCAATATGAAGAACTTTTTAATGATGATCCTGAAAAATCTTATAATAAAGACTCAAAAGGAGTAAAAGTTATTTAATTTTTCTAAAAATTAATTTCTTGAAATATTTTATAAGACTTAAAAAGTTTGAAAATTTACGCTTTTAGTCCTCTGTTTTTCTTTTTTTAATTTCAGAAGTTATAGATGGCTATTTTAGCATCTAAATTGTGTATCATTTAAAGGTCTTTAAGGTCTTTAAGTTCCCTACTCAGACTGCCATCTTGAAAACAAAATCATATTTTTTTTTTTCTATTTTCAAAAAGAAACTTAAAAAGAATTGATTGCTAAACAGACTTATCATTTTCGGTAAATTTTACTATTAATATAATAATTTTAGATGATAATTGTTGGAAAAGATGTGCGATAAATGTAAGCTATAGCACATTTTTGTCTCTTAAAATGTTTTGAAACATTTGCGTAAATGTTTCATGCTGATTTTTTATTCAATTGTCGTAAAAGGGTTTTGAATTTAATGTAAAAGAATTTTAGGGAAATGGATTCACCTAAAATTGCCTCTTCCCATTTTTTCCCACCACAAATGTGGCGCCAAAACGTATTTACTTTATTCCCCGATTGGCGCTGATGCTGGTGGAACGTATTCTCCCTCCACTTTTCTCCTGCACGTGGTTGCGTTGTGCATGGAGTGGGGATGGCGGTTTGAAGAACGTGAGGCCCGCGCCTGCGTCCTCAGCCTGGAGATGCAGTGTTGCACCGTAGTGGGGGAAGCTTCCTCGTGGGATCTACCGAAGTGAAGCGAGTTGGTAGCGGGGGTGGGAGGAATCGTGAATGAAGTGGTTAGTGGTTTTTGTTGTTATTCTTCCCATCGTCAGTCAGTCTCGTACTGAACGTTCCCGTGTGCTGGACGCATTGCACCGAATACAAGAGAGCTCTTTTCCCAGCTGCGGGTCTCGTGTGTTACACGGAATCCCTGAGAGAACATTTGCGGTGGTATCCTGTTGGGGATCCAAGCCAGGGGTTGCTTTTTTCGTGGCACAGCTGAACAGAAAGGGGGTGTGAGGAGTCTTTGGTGAAGAAATGGCCAATGTGTGCAGCTGCATTTGGGGTGGCCGTTGATTTTGCGAAACGTGCAAAGGAAGTGAAGTGCGGTCAGCGGCAAAAAGGGTACATACATACACACTGTGCACCGAATGTCCTCGCCTGGTCAACCGCATTGAGAGCGCACTTAATTTAGATATTAGAGGAGAAGGCAAAAGCCATTCGGGACAATTAATTGCCCATTAATTCGTTATAAAGTTATAATTAATGTAGATTGATTGTTGATTCAATTTACTCTCCCAGCGGTCAGAGATTATCGGAATTAATTAATTTATTGACCATACTGTTGCTGCACAAAACTTAAAGTTACGGGAATACGCAAACGGCGTGTCCTCAGAGACTCATCTGTGTTGACTGTTAATCGTATTGGTCAGCAGTGGACCATTTTACAAATTTGACCCGCCAACCGGGGGAATTTTTCAATGAAAAACACCACAAACTGGTAAACACCGCACACAGAGAGTGAATAAATAAATTAAATTTCGAAAGAGGGTTGAAATGCCACGCGGTGTGAGGTCAATGGGTGAGGTTGCTTCAAAATCGACCGTATTACCAGCATAAAATCCAACATTTTACACACAAATTAAAAAAAAAACATTCAACCATCACAAATTTACAAATTAATTCCAAATTGAGAGGATAAATCGCCAGGCGCGGGAAAAATTCAATGTGAATCCTTTTTGTGCGCCAAAAACTGTTCTCATACCAAACCTCCCTTTTTTGGTGGACACAATTGTGCTGGCTGGAAGTGAATGTGAAAGTAAGAAAATCATACCCTCGCGCGGGAGTCATCCACTCCATCAACCTCTCAAGTTTCTATATCTCTCAACCAACCCCCAACCCACGCCCACGCTCTGTGCAGAATTGTGTAAAAGAGTGTAAAGTTTTTTTTTCGAGGATTCACAGTGCTTGTAGTGTTGCCATTTAAACGCTCTCACGAGGTGCTGCCCAAGTGGACGCAAAGGATTCAATTACATCCCAACTTAACAATGGAAACGAAAACTCTTCACTGTCTCCTGATACTCTTTCTCATGCAAGGTGAGTTCCTTCCTCTGTGTTGACTTACTCCCAACCACCCTAACTTTTCAAAATCTCAACTGTCACTCACAGACCTCGTGCGCCATTTTTCATGCGTCCTTTTTTGCGCCGCGTGTGACGTGTGCAGAAAAATATGCAAAACAGGAGGGTGGTTCTTTCGCATTTGCCCCCCGAAAAAAAAAAACATCTTGTCCCTCGACAATTGCCGGCCATGAGGGGCCCTAATCTTTCGCGCACGCAGAAAACATGACACACCTGACGCAAGTGTCAAAAAATTATTCATTTCCCATTCGTACATAGAGAATAGTAATGTGTGTGGTGTGGAGTAATTAATCAACATTGCTAAATTGCGTATCAGCAATTAATCACTTTAATTCGGTCAATTCCACATATTTCACAGAAAATTAGCCCAAGAATGCCGCATTAAATTCATATTTTTATTGCAAAATTGCGTGTGATGCTTTGCGTTTTGACAGGTGGCAGTGTCAAAATGAAGAACTGTCACTCTGACAGATTTGTGACAGAAAATAGGAAGATTAATTATGAAATCTAATTCTAGGGATTTTTTAAGGATGTCTAATTCTATATTATATTCTAAAATTATTTAAATAGTTGTAGAAAAAAAGATCTTGAGTAATTCTTGAAGACCTGAATAAGCTGCCGAGACTTCCCGAATTGTGTGGGTAAATTTTTTTGAATTTAATGATCGATTTCTTTGTGTTTTTTTCTTTAAAAATTTAGGACTAAAATCAAATATTAATAATTACTCTAGAATTTTTAAATAAAACAGAATGTTTTTTTCTTCTTAACTAAATTTTAAAATTATTCAGTAAATTATTTATTCTGGGACCATGAAATCTTTGAAATCGTTGAATCGTTGAAATTTAAAGGGAATTATTGGATTTCAAGGCTTTCTTGGTGGCAGAATACGGCTGATATTTTAGTGACAAAGAAATATTTGAGCTTTCAGTTAAAATTCTTGAAATTTCAAAGATTTCTTGGTTGCGAAATACGACCCAATGGGCCTTATTCAGCGACCAAGAAACCCTTGAAATTCGCTTGAAATCTTGAAATTTCAGTACAAAATTCAAAGATTTCAAGGGTTTCTTGGTCGCTGAATTAAGCCCAATGTTTGAATTTTCTTAAAATTAAAATTAAATGAAGAAAATCTTCAATTTCGTTTATCTCCGATGATGTCGCCATTAAAGCCTCCATAGCTTGAAAATCCATAATAAGACTTTTCGGTGAAACTTTAATGTAAAAAATTTGTATAGAATTCATAAAACCAAACCGATTTTCGAGCATTAAATTAATTAAAATTTAATACAAAATTATCTCTAACAGAGCTCTTAAAATAACTTTGCAGCAATTATGACCCTTATTTGTCGTTCTTCTATGCACAAAATTTGCCTCTTTCTAATAAAATATAATTCATTGCAAATAGGTCCAAAAAGTAAACCCCTTAATTACCCCCATGAACACACCTGCGCAGCGAATTTATCAGCATTTTCTTCAAATTGTAACCCAATTATGTTCATGCTATCTAGAAATTTTCCTTCGCCACACCATCGCACCAACTCTATGTGGAAAAATTATCGGTCCGGGACAATTTGGGTGAGTGGTTGGTTGGGGAATTTTTGCTCCTTGGGCGACCCTTAAAGTGGGGTAAATGTTCCTGTTTGTATCACAACGACGGGGTTGTTGTGAGGAAAACAGTGTGTATCCTGCTTGTTTTTTTCCCCATTGTGTGTGCCTTTATTTCGGGAGGGTGGCGACGAAATGGGTGAATGAGTTTTCCCGCCAAAGAGGAGAAAATTGCCTTCCTCCCCCACATCTTCATCTCAAATATTTATTCACTCAACACCTAGCTCTTTTCCATGCCCTTCTTGTGCCTCTTTGTGTGCAGCATTTCCAAAGAGCTCTTTTCTCGCACCATCCCGAAGGAAATTCCTCACGCCACAGTGTTCAAATTTAGACACTCTTTACCATGGCGCATCACATATGGATGATGTTTTGGGGAGAAATCAACCAAAGCACTTCCCAAAAGGCTGACCCTTTTCTTCTTTTTTTTCTCTCTCTCTCTGTATATCTGTCCTCCCGCCACTTTCGATGCACTCACGTGTGTGGCGGAGGAGGTGAAGAAAGAGCCACTTTGGGATTCCATTTGGGAAAAATATTCCATTTTTTATGGCGGAATGAGATTGAAAAAACAAACCCGAGGAGGAAATCTCTTTTGTGTGTCAACAGGAGTGAGAGTCGGCGTTTTTTTCTCCTGGCTCCCGCATCCATTAACATCTCGGGAGAAAAAATATGCCAACCGAGAGTATATTAATTCTTAAGTCAATATTGGGTGGGAGCTTTTAACTCTTGTCAAAAGTTATAAAATATTACGAATTTTTCTTCATATTCCGCACCAGGAATGAGGGGGTGATTCATGGAAAAAGAGGAGGTGGAGGGAAGATGTTGAAGGACAGGATAGGGCGAAAATATATCAGAGTTGAGAATGTGATTAAAAATAGATTGAAGATTGAAATTAAGAATAATGGATGTGGTGTTGAGATGGGAATTTAAATTAACTTTACTTTGTTTCTTATTAAAATTATTTTTTTTAATTGTTTAATGTTTTTTTTTTGTTAAATTGTAGAACATGTATGAAGGATTAATTTGAGGATTAAACTTAAGTTTCTAAATATTCAATTTTTTAAAGAAAAAAAAAAATACTAATTTTTTGGAGTATTTTCCTGTACGCTGAAAACATTTTTCTTTAAAATGAATTATTTTAAAAGGTGAGAAAGAAGTTTATTCATTTCTGTATGGAAAAACCTCTTTTCTGAATTGCGAGTTCAATCAGGTAATCTTATAGAAATAAAAAATAGTCAAAAATATTTCAATTTTCCAATGGAACAGCTGGATAAAGTCGACCAAAGGGAATTTATGCCCGAATGTATGAAGGATGATCCTCTATCGCAGAACAATTTTAACCCATCTCATCTTGTAGGGGAACATAAAAAATAGAAGAATCGCGAGAGAAACTCCCCAATATCCACTGGGATCACATCGAAAAGTGCAGTGAAAGTACAGTCCGGGAAAACATAACCTCAATTTGGGAACAACATTTAAATGAATAGGAGGAACTCCATTGTGTTCGACCAGCGAGGCATCGGGACCTCTTGAGCTTCTATATAACCTTCCCAACCTTTCCTGCCTACCCGGATGAAGATTTGAATGATTTTTGCTTCACTTCTGTCATTCCGGACTTCCCGTCGTTGAGTCGCACTCCAAGAGGAAAAAAAAACTCAACGACGGGAAGTCCGGAAAGACAGAAGTGAAGCAAAAATCATTCAAATCTTTATTCGGGTAGGCAGGAAAAGTTGGGAAGGTTATAAAGAAGCTCAAGAGGTCCCGATGCCTCGCTGGTCGAACATAATGGAGTTCCTCCTATTCATTTAAATGTTGTTCCCAAATTGAGGTTATGTTTTCCCGGACTGTACTTTCACTGCACTTTTCGATGTGATCCCAGTGGATATTGGGGAGTTTCTCTCGCGATTCTTCTATTTTTCATGTTCCCCTACAAGATGAGATGGGTTAAAATTGTTCTGCGATAGAGGATCATCCTTCATACATTCGGGCATAAATTCCTTTGCTAAAAAATGCAAACAATGACGTCACCATTGTGTTTAAAGTTAATTCTTAAACAAAAATCTTGAAAGTTCGCGTATAAAGTTCTAAAACTTTTCTTTAACAGAATCCATTTGAATTTTATGAATGTATTTTTTAATGTAATTTTTTATGCTTTAAAAATAAATAAAGAATATTTTCCAAGTGAACTTATATATAGCACAATGGTAAAAAAATATGGATTGAAACTCAAACTTTGATATCTTAATCTTTATCTAGAATTCACAGACTTTCTTTTTCATCTCAACTCTGAGACATTGGTCTTAGGTGAAGGTGAGAAATCTTCATTAGTAACGTCTAACTAAAGGTGAAATTCTCTTCCCGATAAGGTCAAAATGTTGATAAAGTGGAATTTGTGTGGGGGTGGAGGTTTTTTTTCGTTCAAAGGAGCACCCTTTAGCTATCGCACATATAGTAAAATAACATGCAATCTGATGCATTTTCCGCGCAAATATCCCCGGTTGAACGTCTTCCGGCTGCGTGTTACACTCGTAAGTAGATGAATTGATTAAAATACTTCTATATAAAGGAAGAAAAAAAAAGGAGAAGGTATGTGAAAATGTTGAGCACACGGAGGGAAGGCTAAAGAGGGAAAAATTTTCCTCCTATATCAAGGTTATTTAAGTGGATAAAATGTGGATGCAGAATTCTGGAAATTCAATTTGTATGCACACAGCGAATTTCTCCTAATGTTCCATTCATTTTCAGCTTGCATGCTTCGGCACCCCAGACTCGATTTTCTCATGGTGCTATGCTCTCTCTCTCTCTCTGGGTTTGAATTTGTGAGACAAATTCAACATAACATCTGATTCCAATACTGGGGCGCAATCACAATATTTCACATGCAAAATAAACCTTATTTTATGTGCGCGCTCCTTCTGAAAGACATTCAAAATGCACGAGTATTAAATGGAAAAATAAAATATCACATTTCACATTAGCTCTTTTGATTTAGAGATGATTCACTTTTGCAAGGCAAAAATTTATCGCATGGAATCATAACTTTGTTTGCATTTTTCCAGCATTTTTTGACGGGGTGGTATAGGTGGATTTTATTTTCTTCATTTCAAACAATTTATTCCCAATATGTGCTCCGGAATCCATTGATAGGTATAATGCAAATTTGCAATATTTTACAAAACTCTCCGTTTCACCCACAAATGGGGCACAGCCGAAGGTGCTAATTTACTGTAAAGATTGGTAATTTGTTTATACCTTCCTTAAGATTGAGATGTACACAGAGATTTAGCGGTTCGAAGCTAAAATGCACTCAAGTGCGAAATTATGTGTGTTTATGCCCACTTTAGATGCGCACCATACGCATGTTACTGGGATACTCCAACTGTGAGCTAATTAATCACACTAATGGGCTTTTTGCAGTCCGCAACGCTGGTCAAGTCCACAAAATGAAGACACTAACAGCCATGAACTTCACGATAAACCATAAAATTTTTTAAATTGGGAAGCATAACGGCATGGATGTTGTGCAACTGGCACGAAAATGAAGGAGTGCCGATCATTTTTCTCACTTCTTTTCAGCTTCTTTTTGACCATAATCCTCCTTCTTTTGCATATTTTGCCGCGCATCTTCTGTTTATTTAATTTACAATTTTTTTTGGGGGGGATGCATAAAACAAATTGTGGCAATTTATCTCGTTATTAGGACAATTTTTTAAAGAGTTTTTTCGCATCTTCTCTTGGATAAATTTATTGCCTGCATGCGACCTTTAATTTATGGACTAAAATTTCTCCTTTTGGAGTGTTTTTGAGAAGGGCGTGGAATTTATTTTTTAATAAGAGAAATTGTTTTTTCTTTAATTTTTATTATTAAGAAAATCGCGCATTCCATTCAAAAATCAAAGCAAAATACTTTTTTTCAAATTGAATAAAAGTTTATGAAAAAAAATTTTATTTTTTAAAACAGTTTTATAGCAGAAAAAAAAATTTTTTTCATGAAATTAATCTCCAAGGAGGATGTTTGGATGTCTACCTCTACACACCCCCTGAAAGTTTAAAAAAAAATTAAGAGGTTAAAAGAAATTATTTTCATGTTAAATTTACATTAAAAAAATAGTAGAAAAGGATTATTTTATTTTTTAAAGACATTACATGTTAGAGAATAAACAACAGACATTTAAAGGAAGCTAACGTCAAACGTTATAAATATTATGTCAAAATGACAAACCTTACAACAAACGTCAAGTATTCTAAAAGAAATGTCACCAGTTAAAAAAAGTCATTAAACTGAAATTAAAATCAAACGATAAATGTAACGAAAAACGTTGAGAGATAAACGTCAAACGTTTGAAAAAAGTCAACTTTTAGCAAAGCATCATCAAGCTTCTGAAACGTCAAACGTTAAAAATTATGTTAAACGTTCGAAAACAAACATCAAACGTTAAAAGAGAACCGTTGATTATTGAAAATTTACATCGAACGTTAGAAAAGAAATATCAATACCTAATTTTAAATCCAAGAAAATCTTAAAACACCCCTCTCGAATAGATTTCTAACTACATCCCTGTATAAAGTCCAGGAAAATTATTTTTACCCCCAATATAAATATGATCTGATTCCCCTTCTTCATGATGCCATGTTGTAAGTTTACAGTGATGATTAAAAGTGAAAGTCAGTGTAAATATAAATTGCATCAGAGAATTTATAATTTCCCAAGATACAGCCCTCAAGTGGTGGGAATAGTTGTCGCCTGGCAAAATTTGTAACCCATGGATAAATGCGGGAATGGGGTATGGAATATTAGATTATGCTGGGGCTCCTTCCTTCTCTATGCTGTTGCATATCTCTTTGGATGGAAGCAAGCGCGCACACACAGAGAAACGTGAATGCACGAGGCGGCAATGGCACAGATGGCATTTAGTATAATTCGGTCTCAAAAGCATGTTTCTCCCGCAGACAAATTAGTTTAGTTTGGTATTTGTAAGCTTTGTTTGGCTTGTTTTACTTTTCCTCTTGGTACGGAGCCACATCCCCCGCGGGACATCAACTAATATTGCGACTGAATCCCTGAGAATCTCATGTGTGGATGTGCACGATATAGGGGGGACGCGCGAGAGGCCAAGTCGGGGGGGGGGTTTGTGCATATAAATCAAATGGAGGTGCACTTTGAAGGGGGAGCACACCGAAAGAACAAAGTGCTGAGCATGAGGAATAGGGTGGTGTGGACCAAGGGACTTGCGGAGGGCTGAATGCGCGGAGTGCAATGGAGAGGAAAAATACATGAGTTGATGTCACGTTTTTTAAATAAATCCACCATCCGCGTGAAAATGTTCTATAATGCAAAATAGCTTGAAAAAAAAAGAAGAGAGAAGATAAAGAGGTGCACCCATGAGGAGACGCCAGAACAGCTAGATGGGTGTCCCCTCTGTGAGAGAAATCCCATCGCTATATATGCGCGCGGATTCCACCATCACGTGTTCCCAGCAATTAGACAATGCTCCCGAATTCTCAATGTTTTCATTATGTATTCCACTACGTGAATGATTCTCACCGCGGCACGTTAATCGTGATTTTATGGGACAAAATAGAAACAATGTCTTGTCGTCAAACTATTTGTTGCACAGTCGGAAGTGTTCTGATATGAGTTCCACTCGTGTGTTAGCAAATTCCTCCTGTGAGGCAATAATTTCATCGTATTCAACCATAGGTGGAACATGCTAACTCCGCCGTGATACGCTGTCTGTTTGTTCACCTCCAGAGATCGCGCATTGCATTCAAAAGTGCTTCAATGAAATTCAAATTCAATTTATTCCTATTAATGATTATTAGTTAGGACTTAATAGAAAATTTTCCATTCTACTTTTCAGTTATTTGTTGGATTTTCCTGATTTTCCCAGGAATCTACTTTAGCGAGAAAATTCGTTTATTTCCCAGCGCTTTTCCTTGGAAATGATCCCGCTTTTCTTGAGTCTTTGACAATGCCTCACAAACATTTAAAAACAAATTTCGTTCAATCCTTAGTGCTTTTTCCCATATAACATGCATCTGATTAATACAGATGAGTCAAAGGTCAAAGTATGAAAAGTTCTTTAAGCACGTTGCACATAAATCTGAATTTTTTGAAGCTTTCCAGAGAGTTTATAAGCCATGAAATATCTACCTTATACACCTTATACAAAGAAAATTTCAAGCCAAAAATGAAGACAAAATTGCTCCCCGTAGACCCATACGTTAACCACATGGCTCAAGGGAACCCCCATCAAGTGCTAAAGTCATCAATAATTGAGGAAAATCAATGGCAAATGCCACTAAAAGTCCCAAGCAGTGTACCCCCTGCACTACATTTTTCACTTTCTCCATGAATAATAAAACAATCATAAAGAGTTATGAGGCTTTAGCGTAAATAAATGCTTAATCGCCCAGTTGGTCACTTAATTGGGGGGTTGTTTTGGTATACGTACGAAGGACCACCATCAATTTTCACCAGCCAGCAGCACCAGAGGAACCTAATACACACACACGTAGGGTTTTAGGTGGCTCTCGTGGGATGACAATGGTCATGTTAAGGGTGGCGAGGTGGTGGAGAGTGTACCGCCCCCATTGAAATAAAAAACCATCATGGAATTTATTTTATTGTATTCCGGGGGTGCTATTGCGCCCAGCTGTGGAACCCGTGTGATTGGAATGGGAGTGTAATCTGGAAAATGAATGGATTAAATGAAAATATGTTGATATAAATATTCATAGTCTTTATGAGTGTAAAGACATGGATTATGTCAGATTTGGTTATGTTTGAATTCAAGCGAGGGTCTGTGCGCAATTTGGTTGTGTGAGTTTATCTGAATTGGATGTATTATTGCTATATATGGGGAATTTCCAGGAAATTATTCCACGCACATTAAATGGGTTGATAAGGGTACTTTGCATGAGGACTTTATTCGTTCCTTCTCAGCCACTTTTTCTCCTATATCTCCATACATTTTTACATCCTAACGAATTTTTCCCCGGAAATAGCTTTACTGCGATGTGTTCAAAATGTTTTCCCATCAGGATGAAAATGCTACAGAAGACTTTGAGTAGGTAGATAATTTGTCAAAGTTTCCATGCTTTGATCTTCCCTGGTATTGTCTGGTGGTCTTGTTAGATTCTAGGACAATCTATAAATACAATGTCACAGGGATTGTTGCAATTTTTTCAAAGAACAATTAACAGGAAAATAAATTTTCTTAAAGACTTTCTGAACATGACAGTAAATGGCATTTTTCAGCCTTTTTTTTTAATTTATTCAACCCTGTGGATTCATATCCAATTAAAATCATGCAAATTTTCTGCATTAGATTATTCGTCAAATTATTTTCGAGGTTTTTTTCCGGGGAGTAAAATAAATCTCATGTGTTGGTGAATTTTCCTGTCTATCATTTTCTCATGACACGTGTGTGTGTGGGAATATCCGCTCTTGATGGGTTCAGAGGAAGGAAGATGAGAGATTCATTTGATGGATAAAAATCTCATTCATATGAGGAGATGGTGGTATCGATTCCCGAGCGTTGTGTATGATTTTGACTCTGGGGCAAAGTCAATGAAGACTGAATCCTTGGTGTGTGTGTTGGTATGCCTGAAAAGTGGCATTATTGCCCATCAAAATCTCGTAAAGATCCACTCAGAGCCGGGAGGCGTAAATTATAGAAACGAGGACTCATAAACAAAGGACCGTGGAGTCTTGCTATCTCATTATACACCACGGGATTCCAACACAGCTTCCGGTTCACGTCTTATTTTGTGTGCAGAAAGTCAATGTTGATTTTTTTTCTTCATACATAAATTTGCAAATATTACAGTGCATGTCGATCCTCAGAAAATTCACACAATTCCCCATTCCTCGCAGTGAGAGGGTTTGCCCCTTGGAGGATCCCCGCATTTGACGGTGGGGCGGGATATCCCCATAGCGATTGTGGGATTTTACTGTCTTACAATGAGGATTTTATGGCATTTCCACACTTCTTCATTCTGAATTATTCCAGAATTCTCGGGATTTCTCTCATCATTTCGTACACATAGAATTTTACAGCATGCAGAATTTTTCAGTCCTTTGAATTTTTTACCAGAATGCTTGTACTGCATTTTTAACTCTAAATTGTCCAAAATGGTGATTTCTTCTTTTTTTATAGATTATCCTACAAACATCTGCTTGTGAACTGCTTTGCATCATTTTTTTGTAGATACCCCGTAAAGTTCTGGTTAAATTACACAGAGAGCTTAAAGCTCTCTTTAAGAATAATTTAGTTTCTTTACAAGATTTTTCTTAATAAAATTGGAACTAATTAAGTAAGAAAAAAGAAATCTAAAGGTACAAATTCCCAGTTTATTAAATTAGGGTAAAGAAAATTGGAAAAGTATTTTATCCATTTTCTCCTATATCCGTCTGATTTTATTTTAAAAATTAATATCTTATGCTCCTCTTGAACCCTCATAAAATGTTCTGTATCTCCTCGTGAAAATTCCCAAGTATTTTGCATAGCTTGTCGTCTTGTAAACCTCATTATAGTCAAAATACTTAACCTATGGTACGCAGTTATTAATACTCTATGGAGGTACAAGCACCGCGAGCTTTGTCTATTGATGAAAATAAATTCAAATTATTACTTGAATAATATTCTCTTTGTGTTCCCTACACAAATTTTATATTAGCATGGGGCGGATACCCCTCATTGGATGCCTATATTGGCAGGGCGGGAGTATAAATTGGTTGTTTGATTATTTTTGACTTCCAATTTTCGAGCGTGGCGAGGGTAAATTGTTGAACAAGTGATGAGAAAATGGGGTGAAATTGTTGTGAAAATTGTTAATTAATCGATTTGGCGTGCGTAAAACAGGAAGCATCCCTGGAAAATTTTCGCCATCGTCATCGGTGGAGCCCCCAGAAATTCCATAACATCCACCCGCATTCCCCCGAAGCCGCCTTACGCGTGTTCACCAATTATAAAATTTGTCTGTTGCAAATAAATTAATTGAATGCGAATATCGCGAAACGGTCGTCAGCATGTTATTCGGAAGCACTGAAAGCATCTCGTGGATGCCTCCATTAAATAATGACGGTGCGGAGAGAACAAAAGGACAATTTAATTGGGACCCACATTGAGTCCCTCCCTCCCTCTCGTTCTCTGCATCCAACATTGCGCAGTATTATACCGCCCAATTCACTCTGCAATTTCCACCAGAATGTTTACAAATATATTTTTTTTTTCATACACCATGCACAGAATTCATAGAGAGAGAACTCTCAACAAATTCCAGTATTAACAACCAACACCGTGAACAACACTAAAATGCAGATGATGAAAAAAGTAGCAAAAGAATTCGGAGGAAAATGTCAACAAATTCACTTTCATTAAGTATTTAATTCCGGATCTTGTTGAATTCAAAATTTATTGCAATTGAACAATTAACTTTGTTCAATCAATGAAATCAGAGTGTTAGAATTTCCAGGTAAATCCACTGAAGAATGTTGATTTACACGAATTAATTACTTTCAAAAGCTCCAGTACTCTCTCTACCTAAGAGTGTAAAATTTTATGTAGGAAGGTAAACTTTTCTTTGAGTTTTCTCTGTATATTTTTCTTTAATTTACTTTTATATTTTGGGATATATTTTACTGATCCAAGCTTTAAGGGGGGTCTCTTGGGAAATCTGTTAGAATTTACACATTTTTATTGTTGTCATTTTCTTGGGGTTTTACTTAAACTTTTAGATATCCGATGATTGTTACATTTGTAGCCTAGTTATTGAAGTGTAAGAAAATCACTTTTCGCCATTTTAGGTGCGACGCCATCTTGTGATTTTCCGACTTTTTCGCAGAACTGCCCTAAAACACAAAGATAGGTTTCTCTCAGGATAGACAAGATTTACGACCTCAGGATTCTCTCAGGATCTACCGGATGGATTTTGATGGGATAAAAAGCAAATGAAAGAGGACATACCCGTGCAGATTTTGATGTACCAGAATTTTGAATTTCCATTCTGGGGCTGAGAAAAGTGGAAAAACGTCAAAAATATCTGAAAAAAGTCACATTTTTCCACTTTTCTCAGCCCCAGAGTGGAAATTCAAAATTCTGGTACATCAAAATTTGCGTTGGTATTTCCTCTTTCATTTGCTTTTTACCCCATCAAAATCCATCCAGTAGATCCTGAGAAAAACCTACCTTTGTGTTTTGAGGAAAATCTCAAGATGGCGTCGCACCTAAGATGGCGGAAAGTGATTTTCTTACTCTTCAATAACTAGGCTACAAATGTAACTATCATAGGATATCCAAGTTTAAGAAAAACCTCAAGAAAAATAAAAACATTGAATTTCATCAGCTCTCAAAAGAGATCCCCCTTAAGTTCTTCATGGAATTTTTCAAGGTCAAAGGTCCTGGAATTCACTAAAGGTCGAATGAAAATGTTTTATTTTCTTTTCTATCGTTTAGTTTTTCACGTCAAGAAAATATCTAACTTGGCTAAATTCATTTATTTTATTCTTTTTAAGGGCAAAGTAGAGACAATCACGCAGATGGTGACATTTAAGCCATACTTTCCTGTACTTAAAAATATCCTCTCAGTGGGATTCCCCTCAATTATTTTGGAAATTCGCCAAGTAAAATTAAATTGCGGAAGATCAAAAAATCAAATTTTCCCCTATATAATATCGCGTAAAATCCAGATATCACATTTCACTGTATGGTAGCGATTTTTTTCCCAATTTCTTTTCCTCATTAAATTCTTGTTGGAAAATTGCCTGCAATTTCATTGTGAAATTAAACATTGCGAGAGATAGAAGTATACGTTGATTAAGCGCATTTTTATCGTTTCAATTTGGTCCAAATGGAGAGAGCACATCCTCCTCTAAAAGTGCACAAAATAATATTTATTTATGGACCAATTATCGCAAGTTCCCGCACACTGCAAGGGAGAGAGCTTTTTTTTCTTCTACACCCACGTAATACAATATCCGTATTTTCTCATTTCACAGCCAAGGAGACGATGGCGAAGAAAAAAAAAGTATACTTTCTTTATTGCTATTTTCTCCGAGAATAACGCACACACACTTCACGTTAACGTGCCATGTGGATCTCCTGTAACTCGAAACGATTTGCCAAGCTTTATAAATTTATAGACACGGATGAGAGTGTCTGGGAGCCAGCTCGCGCGGCATCTTGTACACATCAATGTACTGTGTGCATTACATACGATAAACGATAAATAAATTCCGAAATGTGTTGTTCTGAATTTTCAATAAATCACTCCGGCTCCAGAGTGGAAAGTGTTTATGTTATAAAAGCCCCGGTGTGTGCGCGCGCTATAAAAATGGGCGCACAAATGTTTTTGGGGTTGCGCCAAAGCTCAGCGGCACGTTGCTTATTTTCAAACACACCGCAACGCAGACAAAAAAAAATTAATCGCTGATTTGTCCCCCATTGAGGACACGTTGATAACACACCCCTAGGATATATAAAAAAAAATCCCCTGGCACATTTGTTTTCCGCGAGTAAAACATCCTTCATATGCGCGCAAAACAATAGATTAAAATCGCGCTCTAGAGAGAAAATCCACCCCCGGCTTTAAATTTTTTTTCCGATTTAGCTTCCCCAATCACATGCACCCCCCCCCATGCTCCGTGTCACTCACTTTTTCCCATTGAAAAGATGTATTGCCAATAAAAATGCGAAATACACTGTTAAAGAGCTCTCTCGCGCGTTGTGAGTCCCGCGATGCCCCCAAGGGGGGTCAGTTATAAAAAATAATAAAATAAGCCGGGTGTTTGTGTGTCAATAATAAAATTTATTATGACTCTCTGCATAAAAAAAGAAGAAAAAAGAACATTAAAATTCACAGAAAAAAGGCAAAAAGACATAAAATATTCGCAACAACTTGCTTTTACTGTTGCCAACTGGGAAATTGCGAAATGCCTGGTGAAAGCTCTTTTTCTTTTGGATTCTAAATATGTAAATTCCTTGTTCTGAATGAAATATTGTGTTAAAAATAAAGCATTAAAGTCTAGAAGAATTTTTATACAAAAAAAAATGGATTTGAAAAACGGAAAATTTAACAATTTTATTGTTTAATATTTAAATAAATAGAAATTTTGAAGGATTCAGACATATAAAATTCTTCGATAAAGCTCAAAACCCGTTAGAAATTTTCCTCATATTTCTGCTCCTTGACTTTTGTTGTTAATTTACAATAAGAAAATTAATAGAGATATTAATTAATAAGAAACTTGTCGCGTCTCATTGTTTTTGTATAGTTTCTTTCATCTCAATTTCAATGGAAACTTTAATTTGCAAGTCCTTTATACACAAAGGAATTTAATCCTCTATTTACAAATTAGTCATTATTTAGTCAACACTCTCGCTTCCTTGTCCTTTCTCCTTTGTGCCTCGGAGGAATATTTACTTAATTAGCTCCATGCCATAAACCATCTGCACATCAACACAATAATACCGTCAACCTTCTCTAATTAATTCACTCCTCAGCGATGCATCGAGGTGTTCAATTGCATTTCCATTTTAATTGAGAAACAGATCCATTTCAATTATTCCTTCGTGCGGTGCAAACTACATACACACCATTCTCATGGAAAAGTACTTTTGGATTGACTCAACAATGGGAGCACACACCACTTTTTGATGCGGCAACACCCCCCTGGGGGAAAAGGGCAAATGTACATACATAGAGGGAAAAAAGCAGGAAGAAAATCAAGCTTTTAGCATTGATGATGTATCAGCATCATTCTCAGTGCTACTCATCTTCTTTTCTGTGGTATGGTGCGGGGAAGGGAAACATTTTGAGCATCGTGTATTCCGTCTGTACTGAAAAAGCCTGCAAATTGCCATTAAGTGACATTATGTGGAGAACACAATTCACCATAGCATCCGCTATATACCTTCGGGAGCTTCTTTTTTTTTTCCTCGCAAAAACTCACCCGCCCACATTCTCACTTATATATGCTTTCTCATGCCGCACAATGCCAAAAAGGAATAAAATAAACTCGCAAATAGTTTGATGAAGAGAGTATGGCTCTCCTTCATGGATCTGGGGTGTGTGAGTGTGGATAAGGTGATGCGGGGGTGTGGGTTGAAGTTGCGGAAAGAAATGAACATTTCTGCTGCTTTGTGATCTGTGCGTGTTTTCTCACATAAATTATCCAATTTCCCCCGAAAATAATAAAGACTGAATGGGTGGATGAGGTAGAAAGTTTTCCACCAGCATCATCCCTTCCTCAGCATACGGGTGTAGTGTATATAGTCATCTCCCCCAGTTGTATGTGGATATTTTTCGCACTTGTTAATTGAAAAGCCCGACGAACTTATACCCCCTCGGAGTAGTGTTTATTCCACATAAAAGAAGGAAAAGAAGAATGACACCATCACTCCACCCCCCATCCATATAGCAAATGCCAGCAACTCACTATCCTTCCCCCATTTTCGCTTAAGCATCTAAAATTGGGAGCTTTTACAGGAGAATATGCCACGTAGTATCATGAAATCTTCTTTCACTTCTATCTCATTTCGCTCTGAACGGAATATTAACCATCTTTTGTGCCCCAAACCACCACTGACGTCTTCTCCCCTTCGCCATTTTACCCCCTTAGACTATCGCATTTTTAATATGCATGAACGGAGGTCGTATCATTTTTGGAAGTAACAGCAACTTGGAAGATTTAATCACTAATCACACTCCTTCGGGAAACGTGTTCTAGGACATTTCCATGGAAAATTGACAAAATGAATCGAAGAGCAAAAAGCGTGTATAATCTGTTCGTGTGTTGGTGGCACACCTCCCGGCTATATATGTATATTGGGATGAAAATCCTTGTTTGGGAAATTAGTGTTTTTCAGCAAAACAATATCATACCCTCAAGGCATTTCTCACTATCTCTCCAGAAAATTTTCAATATGGAAGCTTTCGGGTGGGAGAATCAATATAATAATAAATAGCAGTTGAATGGGAGCTTTTGAAAAAAAGCTCTCTTGCTTTTTATGTCATATTTTTATGGAAGTTTTATTTTGATATTGGTTGAATTTAAATATCTTGATTAGATATTGGAAGATTTGGGAGTTTATCCTGAACCCAATTCAATAAGAGCAACAGGTAAAGACTACTAGAAGAAAATTAGAAAGTGTTAAAAGGAAATAAAATATTGTGCAATTACGTTGAAATATGGGAAAATGAGGATAATGACATTTTTCTTAATACCTCTCATTTTTACTTTCTTAGTTTCTATTTTTTCTCTTTTTCTTCATTGTCTTTTATTGTTCTTCTGTCCAGCTCACAATCAGCGTTAAATATTGTGACGAAATTTGCCCTTAGCATATTCGCCTTTAAAGTAGCCCCAAAGAATGAGATGCCACGAGAGTCCAGAAGAGAGGGGGGGGGAATAAAAACAGCATAGGTCACCTCAGGAACATCCATTTATTCTTAAGAACATGTGTGGTATAAATTCTGAAGAAGAACCCTAGGTAAGAGTTAGGGCAGCCTCCGGAAAAGCAATGGAGCTACCTTCCGGATCCATTGTACTGCCGTGAATCACTTCGTGATGAATCTCCTTAGGACGCAGCAGGGGGCGTTGATTTTCCTTACGTGGCTCTTCACACCTCAATTTCTCCTCTTCACGGTGCCTCACGCGCCTCAATTTCTCTTCCGTCTCCTTCCCGGGCTGACTCTCCTTGCGTGGCTTCTTTTCGTCCGGATTTCTCCCCTCACTTCTTTCTTCACCGATTGGAGTCCGGCTGTTTCTCTTCTCTTTGCTGCTCATCGGATTCTGAGTCTTCCTGAAGCGAAGCACTGGGCAGGAAGTGGACGATAAATGACTCCAATATGGTAGATCATTATCCAAGACATCCTTCGATTCGGGCCCACCAGATTCTCCGGGAGATTCTCGGGCTATTGGGGAATTTGTGAGATCTCTCCTCACGTCCTGGATCCCGGTGCGAATTGACATCCTTCCTGGCTGGATACTGCCACAAACGCTCCTCTCAGACTGGTGGCTCGTGGAACCAGGATGTTTCTTCTGCCTTCTATGTGGCTGGCTACCAACAGCTCCTCTTCTAAGTGTGGAGCTCATGGAATCCGAAGCACTTCTGCAGCCACTTCCCGCACTTATATAGGGTTTTAGGGGTAAAACTTTGAGGTTATGACCTCTTCTCCCATCTTCTTCTTCTTCGTCTTTATCTCTTTCGGCATTTCGCCGTGTTTCTTTTCATTTGAATTCATAATAACCGTTTGTTTATTTCCGGTAATTTTATTTCTCCCAAAAATCGTAACAATATAAAAAAAAGGACAAAGAATTCGAAATTCATAAATAAATGCGAGAGGAAATGAAATGAAAAAAAATGTCGTAAACATGCGACAGAAAAAGAGGAAAAATAGAAACTACGAAGGGCAGTATAAGAGGGAATGACAAGAAAAATCTTTGAAAAATAATTGAAGAATCCTGATTTTCCCCCCGATTTCAACGTAATATCCCCATAAACCCATAATTTTGCATTCAATCCAATGAATTTCCTCTCTCTGATGCATTTTTCACATTTTATTCTAATTTTTCAAAAGAATTTGAATACAAGTGAATCTAACAATGCCAGAGTGAATCGTCTCAAACCAATCTTCCTTCGACTGTGAGTAAAGTTTCCTATGACAATCCTTTTGCAATAAGAATAAACTTTTACTTGATACTTGATACAGTTGAGAATTGAGGTGGGAGGGAGGAAAGAATCAGCAGGTGATTGCATGAATTTCAATTGAAAAATCGCTTTTGGGATGTGAATGAACACTCCAGCAACTCCTGGCTCATCGGGTGCAGATTTTTGCAGAGAAAAGAGTGGAAAACCTTGAATTGGGTGATCGATAAAAGTTGTATGGGAGTTTATGGAATGGAAAACCACATATTTCACTTATACTTGGCTCTGGTGGATTTCCCACCCGAAAAAAAACCCACCATCAACGAATTTGAATAATAACGCAAAGAGGGAGAGCATCGCAAATGAATATTGTGTGCTGTTTTTATTGCACAATGGAAGAGCTTTTTTTTTCGTGTACCCCAACCGAACGTGAAGCGTTTTCTTTTATCATTTGCCATTTTTCCCCGTGCACGCCTCGGCGGATTCCAGCAGCCAAATCATTACATATGAAAATCAATATGTGATTTTTCTGCACGATAATGGCTCTTACATATTCATTGATAATAAAATCTGATGATGTTTCTTTTCTCTCTTCGTGCTTGCCACGGAAATAAAAAGCATGGAAACTCTTCCTCTTACCCCCTCCACTCCCTTGGCATTATAATGAAATCAATTCGGGTGGGTTGTACAAGCAAAAAAAAATTCACCAAGCAGTGATTTCCAAGCCAAATTGTCGTGGGTTTTGTCGTGAAAGAGGAATTTTCCCGCAAATGTATTAATTGCCATGATTTTTCTGTGAATTGTTCTTTGTATAAAAAGGAGTGAAAATTCTCCTTTCTCTCTCTCTCATTCCCTATTTGTAGCCCTTGAAGACATTCAATGGATTCAAGCATCAGATGGTTTATGAATTATTAAGAAGTAAAAGAAACTCCATTGACTTCCTATAGTTTAATGATCACTAAAATTTGTCTCCATTGCGGTTATTCGTCTTTTATGTTGCCTTCTGTGGGAAATTCTTGACATTTTGGGGGAAGTTTTATTACAATTCCATCGCATTTGAAAAAATATCTTTGTTGCATGTTTGGGATGCTTAAAGAGTTTGTTCATTTCAACATTTTGAGGTCAATGGATGCGGCTGAAAATTGTATTTTCTATCATTAAATTAAAATCAAAAAAAAATTCTTTTATTTTTATACCGAAATTTCGGGACGAATATGCAACAGATGGTTTTTGGACGAATTTTTAAAATTAAATTGTTCCAGAGAAAACTGTGGTAAAGTTAGTTATACTGGCCTTTTAGAGAAATTCATAAAAACATATTTTTTATCGAGATAGGGCAAAAAGCATTTTTTTTGCATGAATTAATGTTATCTTATTGATTTTTAGAATTTTCTTTTTATTCCATTATATTTTGTTCTATTGTAAATTACAAAACAATATAGGTGCCTACTATATATTTTTAGAATTCTAGGAAAAATGGCAATTTGGCGAAAAATCTTTCTCGGGTTTATACCTTTTTAGCCATTTCTGAATTTTGCATGAATTTCCATCAGGTTTCCTTTTTGCAATCCTACCTTAGGTGGGTAGGAGATGCTATCTGAAATGATAATTTATAGAGAATTCCGTCCTTTTAACTATCAATTAACTTCCAAACTAATAAGCGATAATGCAAAGATAATTAGCCGTTGCTAAGGTAGTAGCTTTATAAATAGCATAGTAATTACATACATACATATATCGTGTGCTCTATATTATTCATGAATAGTTTTCCTTAAAAAGTTAATTAACAAAATCTTTTGTAGTTGGAAATGCGAATAGGATAAGTACGTTAATTTTGCAGAGTATTTAAAACCTATATTATTGCTTTTCCTGGTAATGTGAGAGGAGTTTACATGCGCAATTTTAATGCGGAAGTATAAACGGAAAATGTCGCCATAAAGAACTACACACATATATCATACAAAAGGGTGGTTTTAAAGAGTGATTTCCTCCTAATGTGCCGCCATAATGATAAAATCCGAGATATAATTTGATTAACTCTAAATGATGAAAGATTGTGCTTTTAGAGTTCTTTGAGAATTAGCAAATGTGTTCACCCATCTCCATGGTATTATATGCGATGAATGCTCCCCGAAGAAGCTCCCTTTTAGCACAAACCAAAAAGTTTCTGGGTGCGGAGCACACAGATGCGGCAGAGATGTGTAAACAGCATGAAATGCAAGGAGAGATGAATCTGCTGGAAACAATTCTTATTTAAAATCCCTCCGGGTGGGTGGTTTGTGTCCCACGGAGCTTTTATTACCTCGTGGTGTTTGTTGCTCCAAAAACTTAAGGAATCTCTTATCCCGTCTCCATGATCTCTCTCACGAGTTATAAAAGATATACACTACGGAAGAAAAATAAACAGTTTTCCACAATTTTCTTATGACAAAAATGGCCTGGATCTAAAAAGGAGAAAGTTTTTTGTTGTTGTTACTGTTGCAAAAATTCCAATATCCTTTGCTGTGTGTAAGTTCCCAACCCAATTCCCAAAGTACAAAAAGCTCTTTCGAAATAATTTGGTTTCGTCGGATAAGAGCCATGGGGAGTAGAAGCTTTTTATTGCTTTGTATTTAATATTCAACAATTTCATATTTGCTAACCTTTCGGACTTACACGGGGATACAACCCCATTCCGAGGTTTGTTTATCTGCCTCGATTCTCATAGCACTGTTTTTTTTTCCACCTTCCATTCCTTTCTATTTTTCAACCGCATTGTAACAAATTTAAGCACACCACCCCGGCAGAATCTTGTTCACTTTTTTCCCCGCCATAGTTGCTGCACAGCGGAAACAAAAGGTTTTTCTATGAAAAGAAATTTAATCATAATGGAATTCGCTGCATGTTCTTGTTCTCCAATGTGAAGCAGTGTCTCTTTTCACCGAATGGCATTGCTAAAATTGCTATTTTCCGGTAATTTCTGAGAAAGCTCTCACCCAGGGGAAAACCACTGCTATTGGCAGCTTTGTTAATACAACAAAAAAATTGTTTTAAAAAGAGTAAATTTCAAAAAAGCTCATTCTACGAACTTGTTTATTTAAGCATTTTCTTCATTCGAAGGTAGAAAAAGAAAGAAAGCTAATTGAGAATATTCCAAGTACCATTGTTGCCATCTGTTGAAATTTTCAGTTATTGTGGTTATGACCTGTGTGTGCCATCTAGCGAGAATTATTATGATGAGATCTCGTCGAATATTGTGCATTTTACAGTGAAAATTAATTTTTATTTCGACGCTCCCGAAGATTATGCACCATACTTCGGGCACGTCGATTTCTTTATTTATGTTGTTTTTTCGAGCTATCTAAATGTAGTAGGTAGGAATACCTATCTAATAATTAGGGGAGACCGGGGTAAAAAAAGTCAATTTGCATAAATCCTCATCTGCAGGATTCCCCAAGGACAAGAAAATTTCCTTGATAGGTCTTTCTCATAGGAAATTTCCTGGCCTACAACTTTGTCTCAGACCACTTTTCTCTATCTCCACGGGAAATATGAGTTTTCGAGCTTTTCCTGAACCCTTCCGCTTCTGACTTTTTTTAAACGCGGCGGGTAAATATAGTCACCAGTTGGCTAAATAAAGTCGGTCGAATTTTCCGACATTTCCAATGATTTTCCAACTGAGAGATTGATAGTAGTTGATAGCTAAACTTCTCACCTTTTGATCCGCGACAAGGAATTTCACTTTTATACGCACTAAAACAGAGAATTTTGCGATTTTCTCAAACACGCCATTTTGCAACAAATGGATAGAAAATATGTCAAAAATTTCGAACTCCCATATGATTAACATGGGTTGACCCGATCTACCCCAAGGAGTATGTTTTGATTCAAATAATTGTACAGAAAAATCGTTAAAAGTTAGTGAAAAATACATCTTGGCAACGTTTTCTGTATTAACCCAGCTAATGAGAAAAATTATCAGATTGGAAAATTGCTGAAGGAAAACTTCGGAAAACGCGTTTTTCTCAATACGCAAAAGTTTGGGAAATGGGCCAAAAATCTATTTTCATTTTTCACTCCCAAAGTACTGATCGGATAACCTCCAAATTACTGTCAAAAATCGTAGGTGTATAGGGCTTTCCACCCTATTTTTTTCCGATTTTTCCGATTTATAACTTGGGAGAAATTGGCATTTGAAAATTCGAAAATGACTTTTTTTACCCCGGTCTCCCCTACCGACATATTTTATTTTAAAAAATTTCAGATTTTTTGTCGAACGAATAGGTAAATTAGAAAAAATTTTATGTGGTATAATTCAGTGAGATTTTCTTTTGTGGAAATTTTCTTCAAAGCTCTCAACAGATTTTCTCCAGTTAATGTTACTTCATTGAGATAGTTTTCCACCTGCAAAGATAGATCTCGTTAGATGGCGCTTAAATCCAAAGTACTCTCAAAGCTTCTCCATCAATTGAGCTATGTGTATCACATTTCAATCACATCCCACAAAGCTCTACAATAAATACTTATCATACATTTTTTTTTCAATCTGTTGCAAATATTCACTTTTCCACACAATTTTTCTTGCTCTTTTTTGTACCACCGTGGATTTTCCTAGCGCTGAAATCACCTTCAAGGGGGGAATTAAATACACAAATATACAAATAGCTGCAGGGTGAATAATGTTGGGGAGTTTTTTTTCTCTGTTTACGTGTATTTATTGTACTCCTTTTGAACTCAATGAAAAATATTTTTTTCACTCTCTAATTTTTTGTAAGGTGGAAATTTTTGCTTTGATGATGGGGCACCTCGTGCAAAAGTGTTAAGTACAGCATAAATATTTATTTGATTTAATTAAATTGAGCTGTGTGTTATCAACAAAATGCCCGTAAGAGCATCATCGTGAGGGAATTTTCGAAATTGCGTGGAAATAATTTTTATTTATCCAACCTGTAGTAAATTCTCAATACAAAATTCAGAAGAAATTGCCTTTTTGTGGGGAAACGTGTGGATTTATCAGAAAGTTTCTATTGAGCTTTTTCTCATGAACTGTGAGGTCGAAAGGTTGTGAAAGCTTTAATCTTTTAATCACATAGAGTGGCAACACGGTGGGGTACATCATTCTAAGTGGGGGGTGAATGGAATTTTTCACAGAGAGTATATAACTTTTCCTCGAAATATCCTATTCTTTTTCACCCCCTCCCCTGGAAAAAGCCGCATTTTTCCACTTTCACCCCTCAAAAGCAACCCCGGATGGCCGTAATATAGGTTCCCACTCATGATTTTATGTTCTCTGTTTCACTTTCTCATATTTTTCCGTGTTGTCTCACCCGCCCTATCAACCGTACTGAAATGTACAAAATTTTTATGTTAGCAGGTAACACGAGAGTGATATTTCGGTTATGATGTCACAACTTTTTTACAGGTATAAAATACACCACACCATTTTTTGGCCCCCTCCCACCCCCGTTCGTCATGTGGATGGGGTTGGGGTTAAAGCCAACTCCCCGTAGATCCCATGGAACGACCCAGAGAATCCAGAAGAGATATGAGTTAATGCTGATATCCGGCGGCTGAATGAGTGTGGCTTAAAAGTTTCCGTGCGGTTCAATTTGGTGTACTTTTGAATGGTTGCCAAAGGCAGGTGAACCCCAGATAAATTCCCCGAAAATCCACCTCCCGCCCCTTCCGAAACAATTTTGAGACTTTTGGCAACTGTGGGGGGGAGGGGTGGAGAAAATTTTAGGATACAACATCCTTTCGCTCAATAGAGTGTGTTTAATTTATAAACAGCATTACATAATTCAATATTAGAACTAATATTGCTTTTTAATTTAAAGAAAAATGAGCTTTTTTTCAATTTGTTTTTGCGGGTTAATTGAGTTTTTAGTTTTTGCCAATTTTAGGGGTATGAGGTGTCATCGATGTCATGAGCATATATTGATTTAATTGTACAAAAATCGAATTTTATTCTGGTCAGTTTTTTTCATAATTTTTTTTATGTACCTATGTAGGTAATAGTCAATTTATGTTGTACACAAGTTGAGTGAAAATTTTGACGATATTGTGAATAAAAAAAAATGCAATAAACCACAAACAAAATATTTGATTGGATAGAAAATTGAAAATATTATCTCTTAGTTTGTTTAAAATAAAATTCTCATAAAAAATTGATGATTTTTTCAACATTGCATAATATTTTCCTACTAAAAAAAACATCACTAAACTTTTAATACGTACTAAAGCAATTTGAATGGCAGAAAAAACGGAACTGAATTCCAGAATAGAAACATTTGGACCAAAAGTGGACTAGCTTGGCACTTTGTGATTGCATTCATATATGCATTGCAATTGTCATCACACATAGTTTCTTAAGTGTGCAAAAAGTCCATTTAAATATCCCGGAATAGCCAAGCTGGGGGAGCGAAAAAGCTCCACTTTCTCCACCTAATGACTGATTTATTTGGAAAGTTTTAATGAAATAAATAAATTTAGAGCATCATAAATGTCTCGGAGTTGGGTGGAAAATTTTCCGTAGCACCATCCACAGCTTTTCGCTGGTGCAAGAGACTAAAAACTATATATGGGGATGCACACACCACAGAGTAGAGGGAGGGTTGGGGCTTTTGAGTGGTGAATCCACCGAGAGGGTGGCCCGTGTGGCCGAGAAATAGAGCAATAACTTTGTAGTTTATTACACTTATGTGACACTCACTATGGCATGGCGTTAATATCTTCCGGCTCGCACGGTCACGGAGCGGCTCTGGTAGCCACGAAGTGTGAGCACTTCAAGATTATTGAGATACGGATGAGATGCCGAGAGCAACAAATGTGTTAATTACTTCTTCTGCTCAGGCTCTCTATCTTTCAGGGATGATGGAGGAGAGTGAGAAGTGAACAGAAGGCAAAGTCTTTTGCTTTACAGTTCGCATATTTTCATGAGATTTAGATGAATTTTGTGGGATTCTTCTAAAAGTTTGTTTTGTAATGTATTACGGAATTCGTTAAGAATAGAGCAGAAAATCACAGGAAGTTTTGAGGGCATTTCCCTCCTTCCTCAGCATTCAAATATTTTGGGAAAAAATGGATTCCTAAAAAAAATTTTTAGGATTCTAGACTTTTCTTCTAGCAAAATTTAGCAAAAACATATTTTATCAATTTTCAAAAATTAATTACATTTTATTTTACAAGCAAATAAAATTCTCAACAATTTTATCAAACAATTTTTTTAAAGCACAAAAAAAACTTTTGCTCTTGTTCATCAAAATTGCATTGTGCAATAATTCAAAATTAATGAGAAATTTTTTTTTAAGAATAAAAAAAATTGCCCTAGAGTGCATTAAAATAATGAGAAACATGTGAAATTACATGAAAACAATATACACAATGCACTGACACAAATGAATTAAAACTTCCATTTGTTCAAACAAACTCAGAAAAAAAAGTTTTTTTTTGCCATTTTTTAAATAATTTCATTGGAAATTATCTTTACTACAAAAATTATCAGAAAAAAATAACTGAATGGAGTTTTTTATTAACGCTATATATGGATTATTTTTACATCTGGTGCACAAGGTGCTGATATTTACTTAAGATGGTGTACTATACAATAACTTGAGAACTTTTTCTTTCAAAATGAAGAGTTTCTGGCCTTTCTGATAAATTCATTCACAAGTTTCATTAATTTATATCTGAGCGTCGGGAAGCAATAAAAAGCTTGTAATTTGTCAGAGCTTTCGATACTCTTTATATCATCCTCAGTGGCAGTTGGATGGTAATTTAATTTCAGTCCAAAACATTATAATTTGCAGATTGACAATTTTACTAAATTTTTCTTCAGTATAATTATGTTGCTTTGAAAAGTGAGCTCGAAAAGTTCAGAGTGTCGAAAGCTTTGAAAATTGATATTTTATTGCTGAATCTATCTTTCCCTTTTTTTTCCTTTTAGTAAATTTTTATAAAATTTTCGACTTTCTGTGGGCCTTCATCAGGTCCTAGAAATAAACAAGCATTTTTTTTCCAAGAATTATTATTTAAGAACTTTTATTGTGAGTTTAAGTTGACATTTAAATTCAAGAGAGGGCTTCAAGTCAAACTCAAATCTATTGCAATAAATTCATCCGAAGATTAGAATTTAAATAGATTTTACAAAGTTTTATTTTCACAAAAAATAAGAATATGTACATCACATATAGCAAATTGTTCTTCCCTTGATTATTAAAAAGTTCACGCCAGTTTTCGCCTCTTATTGAAGTGTCTGCATAGAAAATTTGTTGTCTGGTGGGGACAGTTAATAATTTCCGGGTGGTGTCAGATGATGCTTCTCTTGGCGGTGGAACGTCTCTGTTCTCCATTGCCTCCTGCTTCTCTCAGTAATTTGGCAGAGGTCACAAATTCATGATGTTCTCGGTAGCTCGGTGGCGGCACTCATCCCTCGTGTTCTGCTCAGTTGAGCATATTTTATGGCCGAAAGATGGCAATTTTTGACCGAAAATGATTAATCATTTCTATTTTGGAGCGAAGAGACGCAGAATAAGAAGTTTTATTACCCTTTCTTCGTTGCCCCCTTTCGTCTGCGCGCACTATATGCCAATTAATTAAGTCCCCAACGAGATTCTTTTTCATTCCTCTTTTTTTGTGCCTTCTTTGCCGTTCCATTGACTTGTCCTTCATGCACTGTATATGCTCGATTGTTATTAGAAAATTTATTTGTCTTTCAAAACCATAAATTGTTTATTTTTCTTCGGGGCGAAGTGAGTCTAAATCAGGGGTTCTGTGTGATTCATATTGTACGTGGCAACGTACCGTCCCTTAAGGGGACAATGCTTCTCCGCACAAAACTCCGCATCCGTGGGGTTGGCGATGCGGAAGGTCCTTTTTCCATGAATCTCATAGCAAAACTTAAACGGATCCTTCTTCACCTTCAGCCATTTTGTCATTCTATTTTTATTTCTTTTTCACCCACAATATAAACTCTGCTTTAGTCTTATAAAGTCAATATGTATTCCCTTTGTTTTTTCCTCCTTGTCATCGGGGGTGCTCGTTGATATTTTTACGGTTGGGGTAGCAATCAAGGTGAATGAATATGCCTTCCGATGTTCTCCTCTATACTGCGCAACAATCTCATGTCCTATCTCCAAGATCAAATGACGATGGCGCTAGGTTGTGCGACAGAAGGCGATTTTCGCACAAACGATGATTGATATTTTGCAGCGAGAGTGGTCTAAAAATAGTTTAGATGATGGCAACAAAGAAGTTGTGCGATAATACTTGAGAAATCATGGAAGCAAAAACTCATCCAACACCCTCTTCATTCTTCCAATGAAGCTCGCACGTCGGAGTGGTCTTATCATCGCGTATCCCATGCTAAATTGCACAACGTCTTGATCTTTTCTTATGTACAGTACATACATAATATTTCCTATATAAAATTATTAAATTTTCCCTTATTTGTAAGGATCTTTGCAATTGATCCTAATTCTTATTTTTTCTTTCTCTTCCAGGTAAGTCTTTTGCAACAACTTAAATTGGAAATGGAATGACATCAACTCTATCATGGTACGTACACGTAAACATGAGCAAAACATCATTTCGCCAAGGATGGGATTTTTTTCTTCAGCCATGAAATATCCCTCGTTAGTGGAATATTCTTCTAGGAAATAAAAACTACTCACAATGGCGTGCAAAAAAAATATGTGGAATAGCACTGCATAAAAATCTACTTGGAAGCATAAATGGGGTACAACAAAAGGGAATTATTTATAGTCCTTCTAGTTCACCCCACGCGACTCCCATAATTCAACAAATTAATAATTGTTCAATGCAGATATGCCGCGGGGGAATAATAAGGAGTGAGGGCTGCCATAAATTGAGCATCTTTTGTCGCCCATTTCGGGGTGGTGAAAGACCTCGCGAGGGGAAGGCACAGAGAGCCCGTGGAAAAGAAATATGACATTGCCAGCTCCTTGTTATCACCAAATGCGAGTAAATTACGTTATTAATTGTGGCGCTTCCGATCACAAGGGTGTCACTGCATGATGTCGGCGTGCCCTCAAGTGCAGAATTTTCTCATGTTTCACATTGAATTTCATCATAAACCCGCATGTGGGTTTTTTTCACCCGTCTGCCACATCACTCTCCAGATAAATCTTCCAACATTTAGGATGGGCTTTTTTTTTTGTCAGTGTATGTTTAGGCCAACCCCAGCGACCGTTGTGACCTTTTTTTCCGTTAAAAAGGTCTGTGGTTCGCGTGATAAAAGACATCACAAAACCCCACTGACTGACAATTTGCAATAGGCAACAGTAGGACACAAAACCGCCGACAGTAAATTGCTAATTAAATAATTATTGTCAATTCTATTCTTTCTCGCTGAGGCATTTCATTTACATTGCTTGGATGAAGCCTCGAGAAATGATTTGATTCTATGGAAATAAGACATAAATTTCTTATTAATTTCAAACATCTTCAGAATTTCAAGAGAAGACGAAGGAAGTAAACTCGTGCACACAATATTGCTTATTTTTATTATTAATTAATTTGTCATACTGTGAACATTAATTATCCTTTGCTGAAGGAAAATTGATTAATTTTCTTAAAGGCTTTAACGGTTTTAACATGCTGCAGGAACTATAGCATAGTTTTCATGTTTTTTTCTGTTGAATCAATTACCCATTTAATTATCGTAAAATTCTCTATTTGACGTTGAGTTGACTTTTATATAGGAAAATATTTAATATCAGTTGCAATTTGTTATGAAATTAAATGAATTATGAGTTTATTTTCATGGAATCAGGAGGCTCAATAGTTAGAACATTTGGCTTGTGTCTTAATAGTCTTTGGTTCGAGTACAGTTAGATACATCCTCTTTTAACGAATTCTATGTTTTATTTTCTGCTAAATATATTTCAAATTTTATTTTTCTCAATTCATTTAAACGATATCAGTCCTAAAAATTAGATTCCACAAATGTATCAAAACTAATTAATCAATTCAGCACATTAAACAGTTACTAACTGTGGAACCTAAACTTTCCCAACGTCTGCGCGTTATTATTGGTTTTCAGCAATATATCGAATGAATTGTAAATAAATTTAATGAATGAAATTTTAGAAGAGAAAAAGTTGTATTATGGTGCTATGCAGGAAAAGAATGTCAAGAGAAAATGATCATGACATTTTTTCCTGACATTTTTTTGTCATTCCCTCTCACTCCCACTAATGTATTTCTGTATCTTTCGTCTTTCTCTGACGCATGCTTCCGACATTTTCATCATTCTTTTCTGTGCACTCAACATGTTTTTCATTTCGTATTTTCTCAGTATTTGGGGATATTTTTCCATGAAAAAGTGAAAATGGGCTTTGCTGAAGTGTTCTCAGTGCCAGGAAAGCCGTGAAAAGTGGAAATTTGTGGTCATTTAGCGGCCAAATATGTGAAAATGCGCGAAGTGAAAAATCAAAACATTCTTTCCCTGACCAATTTTTACGGGATATTTTTCTGTATTTTCACGGCACAAATCACTTCCTGCAGGTTTTTTGGACTTTCCCACAGGTCATCTGCAACAAGGAAGGTCTGTGTGGGGGGCAGGAAAATGCTTCCTGGGTGGTGGAATCCCACCTGAACGCGGAAAAAATTGGTCCGGGAGTGAATGTTTTGCTATAGAAACTGCACAGTTTTCACTTATTTGGCCAATAAATACCCCCGATTTTCCACTTTTCACACCTTCACGGGCACTTAGAACACTTCCACAAGTCGCTTTTCACTTTTCCGGAGCTAAAATATCACAATTTACAGAGAAAATTGCAGAGAAAACTAACAAACACGTTGACTTCACAAGAGCTGGAAAAAGAATGACAGATAAAAACATGTTCCTGCGACATTCTTTTTCAAGCTCTTGCGAAGTCAACACGTTTCTTAGTTTTCGTCAATTTTCTGTGTAAATTGTGATATTTTAGCTCGGGAAAAGTGAAAAGCGACTTGTGGAAGTGTTCTAAGTGCCTGTGAAAATGTGAAAAGTGGAAAATCGTATGTATTTATCGGCCAAATAAGTGAAAACTGTGCAGTTTCTACAGCAAAACATTCACTCCCGGACCAGTTTTTCTGTGTTCAGGAGTTTTTTGTACGATCCAGGAAGCAATTCCCTGACCTCAGGCAGACCTTTCCTATGCAGATGACCTGTAGGAAGGTCCATAAAGCCCGCAGGAAGTGATTTGTGTGGTAAAAATCCAGAAAAATATCCCATAAAAATTGGTCAAGGAAAGAATGTTTTGATTTTTACTTCGCACATTTTCACATATTTGGCCCATAAATTACAGTAAATTTCCATTTTTTACTGTTTTCCTGGCACTGTGGACTCTTTAGCTAAGCATTTTCCACTTTTCCTTGAGGAAAATATCCCCAAGTGTTGAGAAAATTCAAGGAAATAAAAACATGTTGTGCGCAAGAGAAAAAGCATGCCATGAAAAAAAAATGTCGTCACCATGCGTGGGAGAAAGACGAAAGATAGGAAAATACATTAGTGGGAGTGAGAGGGAATGAAAAAAAATGTCAGGAAAAAATGTCATGATCATGTTTTCTTGACATTCTTTTCCTGCATAGCACCATTACCAATTTACATAATTGAATATGTTTGAAAGCAAAATTCCATTTGATGAATAATGACAAATGCGCCTAGACACGGTGTATGAATATAAAATGAAAATAATAAAAGCACGATTGAATAAACAAAATAATTAGTATATTTTGGTGCTAATATTTGAGAAAAATATACCTATTATGTTATTTTCAAATTATCATTATTATCCATCACATTGTACCTATTTTTACACAATAAATTGCCATATAAAATATGAATTCATGAGAAAAGGGACGATTTTATGTGTATAAGAAGTCGATAAAGTGAAGAAAGATAATTTATCTTTGACTCCATTTAACTGAAACTTTCATTTTACAAATTTCAACAAATTATTAAGCATTTTGCCGCGGAATCTTCCCCAAGAAGGTGGTGGTGGTGGTATTCAGGTATCAGTGGTAATGGTACCAAGGATTGATATCATCATAATTAACATTAATGACGTAATTGCATTTATTGGTGGAAAAGCAGCGTGAATAATCCTTGAGTGGCAACAATTTCCTCAGAGTTGTCTCTTGCGGATAATTTGTTATTGTGTTGTGAAACTCCAAGTCTCTGGCGCTACTCAATAAACACAATTTTGGGGTGGTTTTGTGTGATGGTACGTAATGAAATTAACCTCATCAGAAGCAATTATTGCCGACAATGAGTCGTTTCCAGAGAACACTTTCATATTCATGACAATTCCCCATAGACGGAGTTTCACCATATTACTTTTCCTTCCCTCCGTTATCCCTTCAACGATATCGTGGATAAAATGTGCACAGAGAGGGTGGATGCTGGGGCAGAGATACACACACACACATACACACAGATGAACTTGGAACAGAGGAAAGAGGGTGGGATGTTATGTAGTTGGAACTAAAAGTTTTGGAAGGAGAAATGTTGGGGGTAGGGGGTTGGTTGTAGATATGGCATAATTCCTCGAATGATTGTAATGTTATGTTAAAGGATGATATGAGCAAAGGGAGCAGAAAATTGTTTCAACTTTAACAGCGATTCCATTTACATTTCCTGATGAGATTTGCACGGGTAATTTACCCACGGAATGAAAGAATGAGTAAAGCACGGGGGACAGAAATAAAATGGACAGGGAATAGTTAATTGCTCTCGGCATTTTGGTCTCCATACCCGCCCTTAGAGACTTGTTCCCTATATACCTACCACACAATATGCCAACAAGAGCAAACTCTTCGTATTGCCATCAGAGGACCACTTGAGCATATACCCCCATTGGCTCTTTTTTTTAACTGCCAATGTGTCTCGTGGTTCTGCATGGTTCAAGCGCGGAAAAAAGGGCACACAGAGAGAAAGTCTGCGGGAAGAACATGAGAATTCGCGAATCAACCTAATTCTATAAATCACTTGGGGGATGGTGGAAAAGCTCTTTAGGGGTAGGAGGTACTAAAATCATTCATAGAGGCTTGAGGTTGTTCGCATTGTGCTTGCACTTGTAATTGGAAAAAGTAACTCTTAATGTGGAAAGTTCTACTAGAAGGGGTGGAAATGTTCAAGAGGATTGAAAAAGCCATTCAAATCATTTAAATACGAATTATTTTTCAAATAAAAATGTTTTTTAAATGCTTCTCTGAGAAATCTAATTAAAATTTTAATTTCTCAGAAGAACTTTTTGCTTTATTCTGCTCATAAATATCAAATATTCTCAAAATATTGCTAAATCTTCATATATTTTTGCACTTTTTTTTCATTTTAATTAGGTTTATTATATTAAAATAGAGTTTTCTAAAGTCTTTTGCTCTCTAACTATTTTCGAAAGCTTCTCTTAAAAAAAAACTCAGAAACAAAAGCCAAAAGCTTTAGAGAAAGTTCCAAGAAAATCTTTATGCAAGCGTTAGGACGAAAAATAAGCTCAGGAAAGGAAAAAAAACCCACATTAAAAAAAAAATGCTCCGTCATGCTGAAAAGTAAAAACGTGACCTAAATTAAAACTTCAACAACGTTAAATCAATGCAATCTCTAAAATTGTTCCCATTTCTGGACTCCATATCACATGTAAATGAACCAGAAGCCGTCAAATGATAATAATCGAGCAAGTTCTATGTTGTATAGTTTCAATGTTAACACCCATAATTCTCCCTTGGATTGTCCTTAAACCCTTTTCCCTTTAAAATCCTGACTTACAGTACACTGCTCTTTTCTGTGCGACATCGAAGCGAGTTGGGGTTGTAAATAGAAATCATATATACCCTCACTCCATCACAATTCGCCATTGTTGTTCGTGTGGGCTTGTGAAAGCTCACACAATTGTGAGCTTTCTCTTTCAGTGGGATGGGCTTTGGGTTGCATTCAATACACAATTTACGAATCCTGCAGTAGCGTCAGTAAATTGCAAAACCGCACAACACTATTGTGGAGAAGCTACTTCGTCGTTTTAGCGTTGAGAAATCCATACATGGGGAATGCATAGAATTTCCCACAAAATCACCCCAACTCCTTCCTGTGTGTCGGCATTTCAAGTGGGTACCACCACTCGTGGAATTTTGTGTGCAAAGAGTCACGAGTTCGCCATTCAACGGGGCGTAGGGGGGAAAGGGGTGCTAAAAGTATGTGTGTGTGTGTGTTAAATCGCATTTAGGGGATGGGAAAAGGGAAATCCCTGAGTTGGAGGTGCAACGGACTTTTCCTCATGGATGGAAGATTTATCAGAAAACAAGCAATATCTGGGCAATTGTCTGGTTTGGAGTCTAATTAAAAGTTTCACGATGAGATATTTTGCGGGGAATTAGATTGAGAGAGAGAGAGGTGGCAAGAGACTGAAAGAGAAAACTTGCAGGAAAGTTTTGTATTCTCCTTTACCGAAAGATAAGACTTTAGATGAAACTAAATAAGACTGTTGTTTTTATTAAGCATCTATTCGCAAAACTTTAAGCTTTCATAACGGGCTTGAGAGAGGGGGTTGGTGTTGACTTTAAAAGAGATCATAGAACATTGTTTGTATTAAGATTCTTCGTCGTTATATAAAATGCATTTAAATTGCTTTAATGTTGTGCTCACGGGTATTTGTTTTGTTTCGGGAAAAATGGAATTATCTGAGTGGAAAAATTAGTGTGAAATATATAGCAAAAGCACATAATGTATAAAATAGTAGAGAGATAATTCATAAATTCTTCCGACAATTTGTGAACATTATTTTGCATTAAGTATGAGAATTAATATGCTAATTAAAACTTTGAAATTTCTTATGCTTTTGGCACAAAATAAATTTATAAAAATTAATAATTAGAATTTTCACTTTTTTATTGTTTTCTTTTCATTTATTTTCTTATCCATATAGTCAACGTTTTCTTGCATTTTTTTGTCCAGTTAGGGAGCTTTTTAGAGAAAAATGAACATTTGGAAAAATCTTTAAAACTAAGAAATAAAAAAGACAATTTCGGAAAAATAGTGAAAGCTCAAAAATTAAGCTTTTTATAAACTTTAAAAGCATAATTTTTTTTCTTTGAAAAAAATATTTTCTAAGATGTACAGGGGGTCGAAAAATCGTTTTTCCACTAGTCAGTATAGGAAAGTTTGATTCTAATCCAAAATTAAAGAACGACATAATTTTACCGGAGCTTTCGGCAGCCTTCCTTTTAAGCTGAGATCCAATTTTCAGACGCTCTGACCGATTAAAAAGCCATTTTCCAGCCCTCTCTGCAGATATTCTATGTCGGCTTACATTATGAATTATTTTTGAGCATTTTAAGTAACCTATGACCCTAAAACCCAAAATTGTCTGAAATTACAAAGAATTAATTTTGGACATATTCATCTCAATTTTCATCTATAAATTTTCCTCCTCTGGACTAAACCTACAATATAGCTTTCTCGGGAATTTCCTTCGTGCGGAAAAAGACCAAACTCCCTTTGGAATTGGTCACACTTTTTTGGCTTTCTGTATATAAAGCATCCTTCCATTGTAAGAGGGATGTTTTATCCCCATTCTACCCCCTCTCTTTGTTCTCTTCATTTGCCATAAATGGATAAGGTGGTAAATTGACAAATGACTGTTGACCGGGGTGAGTTCTGCATTAACCACGAACCAAATGGAATTGCACCAGCTTTTGGGGTGCTTTTGCAGTGAGAAATAATGGCTCCACATATAGCGTATGAGGGTGGTCAATGGTCACCACTGGCAGATATTGGTTTTCATTTTTGGTTAGCTGTGAGATATGCTAAATGCTTTGCAAATTCATCACACGATAGGCGAACTACATAGCTTCCAAGTGTGAAGCTACAGCGAGATTTTTCTCCCAGAGCTTCCACCATCTGTCTTGAAGAGTCACCTTCACGGCAAATACCTGGCGAATACCTGGGCACGGACTACACGAGGAAATGGCGGTAATGGGAAAAGTGTGTGGAGAGTTGAGAGGCTCAAAAGAGGTGATTATCCTTGGGAGGGGAGTGAAAGGATGGTATTTTAAGCAGATAATAGCCACCGCGTGTAGAACTAATTTATATTCACGCGCGCCAGGCCATTAGCAGTAATTGAAAAAAGAAACTACTATTAGCTCCACTGCGTTGCTCCATTTAGAGAGAGAAAAAGGGGCGACGTGTTCAAGTTCCTATCACTTTCAAGTAATCTCCATTCTAGGCTCACAAAAGCACTCGCGGAGGGCGCGCAAATGTAAATGGATATGTACATTATTATAAAAATCATCAAGTCTATTTTACTCCCCAAAGTATTGGAAAAAAATAAACGGTTGAACGAATCCGAGATAAAAAATCAATTTCTTAAAAAAATATTGTAAAAAAAATATTTTTTTTATTAACTAACGAGTATATAGTGCTTTATTATTGTGATATGAATTTTTTAAATGATTTATTATTCTCATTTGCTCTATGTTTTAATAAAAATTGTAGTTTAGTGAGGGAAGTTTTTTTTTTTGATACAAAAACTTCCATTCATATTAAAATTCAATTAAATAGGGTATTATATATTGCATTTTATATTGTACCTACATAATCTGCTGTATATATGTAGTTAGTTTTTAATACGTACAAAATGCAAGTGATGAAAACAAAATGACAATTTTTGATAAACTTAAACCACCTACACAGTCATAAATTTCAATAGTGCAGCTAAATTTTCATTCAATTGTTGGCTTGTGTGACAAAAAGGTACAAAATAAATATATTACACCATACCTATGTATAAATTGGAAACCAACGATGAGTTGTATTTTGGTCAGAGCACAGTGGATGCGGATGGTGTATGTGGACAAAGTGCCAAAGAGTATGTGGATGGTATAGTGGTCAAAATCGCGAAATTTTCCAACAAAGCCATGCATGAATGTGAATCAAATGTTACCCATGGTGGGCAAATTTTTTTTTCTGTTGTACCCCATCTGTAACCACGCTAAGCTCACCATTTCCGATCCATATAGCAATGGAACGCTATGATAAAATCACTAATTTAGAAGCCACCGCAGTGGAAAATATCCCAGGGAAATTGGCTCAGGAGGGATCAACAAATATCATATTTTATTGACTTTTTGCACATGTGATAAATTTGAATGGGTCATCAATTCGCGGCTGCTAAACACACGGAAGTACCCAGTATACGTTTGACTGACATTTTACGCAACACAGCGAGGATTAAAGGGATTTAAAGAATTGCACCAAAAATTCAAGTGAAACCACAAAAATGTTCAATGTTTAGCACTGAAAAAAAAAAAAAACATCAAAAACACTAAACAATGGATTTTGTATTGAAACGAATTGACAGTCAACCTTAATACGGATTATGCAAAGACAAATAAATGGATAAATGTTACTTCTGAATCGCATTGGGATTAAAATAAAGTTTTTGCGGTTGGAAAGCTAATTTATATATGTACATCATGTATATGGCTTCGTGGAATAATTCAATTGGGTTAAAAAGTATGTATTGATTTTTTCATTTGGATTTAAAATTTAAGATATTTTATTTAATGTGACTGTAAATTTTTAAATAGATTAAAATTTAGAAGGTAGAAAATTTCCATTTTTCAAACAAAAATTTAATGGAGATTTAAAATAAATAGGAAATCAAATAAAATTATTAATAATGTGTTAAATCAAATTTAATCGTTTAATAAGATTATAAAAACTATGAAATGTGGCGTCTTGACCCTGTATTCAATCGCTTAGTAAGGGTCTATAAGGCCTAATCCAGGGTGTATTATGGGGGTTACCGTTCATAAACAGGGACTTACTGTATGAGCAGATTAACATTCACTGTATAGTGATCTAGGGCTCTACAGAAGGAATTTTATCAAATCAAAAGGAATCTTTTAATTTTTCAATTTTTCTTGTTTCTTTTTCTTACAATCCTGAAGAAAAGTCTTGTTAAATCATAAGACCCAATATAGGAATTATTTCTTATTTTTTTATGCTTTCCCGCTTTCCCTTTTCTCTTTGGTCAGAGCAAGGATCTTTGGGAGACATCCTCATTTGTTAGGTGAATCCTCAGTATAATGAAAAATGGATGCACAGAGAAATGTGAATGAAGAAACTTCAAAGGACAAACCATAGAAGAAATATTCAATGAAGCACCCAGTCTCCTTCCTGAATATACTTCCCTGGCATGTCCTTTTCCTTTTGAAGCCAAATAGGATACAATACCAACAAATTCACCACCCTACAGGGATGAATAGTTTACAGTTTATTGATTTTGTTGAGCATATTTGGATTGATTTTCCATGATTCTATACCAACGAAAGTGGATCGAATTATATGCGGGAAATGGGGTTTGGGGGCTTTTGCAAAAAGGATTGCAATACCTATAGGTGGAATTTTCAATAACACTGCGTTATTTCCCATCATCCCATGAACAGTGGAACATTTTTCAAATACCCCACTGGACTTTTCGGGGGGTGGTAGAGAATAGAAAGTACTATATAGTACCAGAAAATAAATGAAATAAATTCGCTTGTTGATGAAATTGTTGAGATTTGCTCCAAAGAGTTTCGAGACAATGTCAAAATAGAGTAGAGAGAATTTTATGAACGTAGTGTGATGTTTTCTATACAAAAATTTCATTCCATTTTCCTTTCGATTCAGCATCACAATCCATTTTCGTCATTTTCGATTTCGGTACCACACCACGTTGGAGATAATGCAAGTCAAACTCGTTCAGAGATTAAATAATTTCTTCACACTCCACCGCATTTTCTTCCAATTTTCTCACATCATCCCCATACCACAGATGTGGGGGAAATTCTTCGAGCACGTGTAATGGACATACGAGCAAAATAACATAATATCTAGCACGATTGATACCTTCTTCCCGTTGGAGTTGAAAGGCCACTCAAAGGGTGTGTAGCTAATCAAAGTGAAGTACAGCAGTATTCGCGGGAAAATGGGTGCTTTATTTAAAATTGAATGATAATAATTTTAAATTTTTGTTATTTATTAAACCAGTTTAGTTGACAAAATATTTCATTTTTCTCTATTATTTTTATTAAATTATTAATTATTAATTTTATTTGATTGTCTTTAAAGAAGAAATTATATTTTGCCATGTTTCCTTTTTGGGGAGGATTTACCTTTAATGATAAGGATACGTTCTGAATTAGTGAATGATTCCTTGTGGATGTCACTGAGGCTTCTTCGTGTACCTTTAAAGATACGGAACGATAAGAAATTAGTGGTCTTCTTCAGGTGTGGCAGTGGATCTCTTTCTTGTACCTGTGAAGTATACAGCATGAATTAATAAATTATCCTCCGGATCGAAGGCGCGTTTCTTGGTCCAGCTGTTCACAGGCCCAGTTGCACTTAAACACGTGGAGTTTCTTTTCTCACTAATATTTCCTTTATTTTCCACTTGAGCTTTCCACAAATTTTCATATATAATTCTTCCACTCTCTTCTTTTCTTTCCTCCACTTTTATTACGAATTTCTTTAGCTTTTTCAACAAATATTTAATTTTAAAAATTTCAAATTATTCCCACGACTCACAAAGATAGCGGTGATACAAAAAGTGCCCTTGATAATTTTATACTTCAATTTTATACACGGAGCTCGGCTCAATCTCGGGCAATATTGATTTCGCCGACTTGCCATAATTCAATGTTTAAATTCAACTGAAATTCATTCTAATTCTCAACACTTTTTATTTTCACACACATATAGGGTAATATCCAGCATTAAGTCTGATTTAGTCCCTTTCTTAAGCCAAACTTTATTTTTAAATGTCGGGATTAGGTTTTTTTTAGGTTCAGGCTTTTAAGATTTGAATGTAAGGATAATCTGAATTGTAACTGAATGAATTTTTGGTTTCAATCTTACGTTGACGTAACCTTAAATACGTAAGCCCGGTTAAGAAAAAACTAAGGATTGTTTTATTAAAATACATAGCTTAAAAATTCAATGCCTGATTTAAATATCTTGGCCTAGCTTAGAAATCCTAAGTCTAACTTAAAAAAAAAAACTAAGCCTGGTTTAGGAAAACGTAAATCTAGAACCTGGTCTAACTTAAAAAGCCTAAAACTAGAAAAGAAACTAAAATCTTGATTAATCAACTTAGGTTAAGCTTGAAAATTTAGAAAAAAAACTAAAGCCTGGCTTGAGAAAACTTAATATTGAATTTAAAAAGTTAAACCTGATTCCGTATTGAATAGCACACATAAATTACTTAGCAACCCCCCTTGATTTGCCGTTGGCCATTGAAATGGGCCATCCAAATGGATTGATAGGATTGATGAGGGAATGGAATCACACATCTGCTTTCCAACCAACCACTTCTTGGACATTTGCTCAATCAATCGGCATGTCTCATTCTCAAAATTTATTTTCGCACTACTTTCCTTTCCATGTTCTTCTCCATTCTTCTCTTCGTCCTTTTGTGAGTATCATGAGAAAAAAGCTCATCCCAAATGCTAAAGTTGGAAGGGAGAAAAAAAAAGTGAATCGAAATGCGACAACACGTCCTTTTATTGTTGTCTGTTGATTAGAAAAATATATGTTTTCCACCCACTATTGGGTTTTTCGCAATGGAAACATTGGGATATTTTTTGTGCATTCTCCACACAATCTGATTCCATCTTCGCTCCCATACATATTGGTAAAGTTTAATCGAAGTTTATTTGCACAGTTTTGTGCACAGCCAGAGGTATGCAAATGGCTCTACAAATATCAGCTCGTGCGCGGAAATAGCAATGATGTGGGTGAATCCGATTTGATCACCAATCCTCCTGCCATGTGCGAGATGCCACTTTTGCCCGGAGGAGGGGTGCGTTCGTCGTTATGCAGTGAAACAATTTCCATTCACAATACATCTCCCCTCCCCCTGCAGGCTATCCCGCCCCAAAAACTTGACATCGAGACCACGTTTATTTGTCCAAGGAGAGACAGTCAACACCCATGAATATGCATCAAGGGACCCTTTCAAAGCCTCCCCCCAAACCAAAGCTCCATCTTTGCAACGAAAACCACGTCCACACACACTCTCTTGTTTGGCTTAAAGCTCCGTATAGGGGTGCATTTCCCAGGTTCATCACCCAAGCTCATAAGTTAATTCTGGTGGAAAGGCAAAAACGTTTTTTGTGTGTGAAAATGTGATGAAATGTCTCCATCAAGGCTTGAAGGATTCTCGGGGTTTTCTGGTGAGATAACGATAAAAAAAGTCATGTGAAAAACTGTTGGAAAATTACTTTTACGACTACGTGCAAGATTGAACTTTATGTCACCACTTTCAGGCACTCATTAGGGACATTTTAAAATTATCCAGTCCACTTTTTTTTCCTGCATAAAATGCATAAAGGGGTTGAAAATAGAGTGCAGAAAGGTGTTCAAATAAAAACTATACTACCGAGTTTTCCTTATTTTTCCCCCAAGTACACAATTCCAGATAATTTTCTGACTTTCCTTCCCCTATAAGAAATGCACCATTATGTCATTTTAGATTTTTTTTGCTGAATAATAAACTGAAGACTTAGCAATGGGACTTATAGGGAAAAATTTTCTCAAATCGCTGCTAGGAGAATTGCCTGGTGAATATACTGATGGGGAGCTGAGGGGGGAGTGGGAGAATGCGCCTGATAGACATTTATATTGCATTCGCATCGACAACCCCCTTCAACTGCCACGCAGATAGGGGCTGAAGTGATTGGCAAAAGGGGGTTTCCGTGCTGGTTGTGAATGTAAGGAGTGATTGCGCGTGGTTTTATTGGAAGAGCAATGACACAATGAGTGGATTTGTCGGTTGTGGGTGGTATAAATCTACTCTATATACCCCAACTGTTTCGCATATGTGACAATTTCATAGAAGATATACCACAAAGTTACATGGGGGTGCCGGGGGGTGAGCTTCTGTGCGAAAGAACATGCAGCCACTTTTGTGGTTGATGCTTTTTTGTTGCTCTCGAAAACACTTTTCATTCCCTTTTCACCCATTCAATCATGCCCTTTCTCCACCCGCGTGACATTTTTTTCCACCCTGCCACCCCATCCTAGACTACACCCCCGCCTTGGAAACAAATTCGACAGCCACTTGTCTGGGCTTAGTGTCTTTTGTTGAAGTCACGAAATAGATTGACTTTTAGATATTAAATGTAGGCAGAATGGTGAATGGGAATGAGTTGGGGGTGTTCTGCTCCCGCCTTTTTTGCAGGGGTAGCCTTTTTATGGTCTTTTGTATCAATTTTCATACCCCACTCAAATAATATACATACACCGATTCTTATGTATGGGATGACAATGAAGTTGTATGTATGGCTTTACACAAGTGAGGCAATGAAGCTGCAAAAAAGTGACTAGACACAACAGAAAATGCAGCCTAGAGCTTTCTCTTTTATTGGAAGCATGAGGTATGAATTCTGATTTTAGCGCCTTGTCGACAGTGTGAAAGGTTAAAGGGTAGTGTACGGCTATAGTCTAAATAGAATTGTTTGAAGGTGAATTTTCCTGAAAATGCAGAGGATTTAATTTCCCGCCTTAATTGTTAAATTGATAAATTTATTTGATATTTTTAGAAAAGGTTCTTTTCTTCATCAGTTTTTGGAGCAAATTGAGTCTTTTGAATTATATTAATTAAATCTAAAGAGGTTTTCTTCATTTAATTTAAATTCGTTGACTTTTTGGGATACTTTTAAAATAATAATTTCAGATGGAATCAATATTAATTTACAGAGAAGAAGAAGAAAATCCAAATTCTTATCTTTTTGTGAACTTCCTTTACAAAATTATTCATAAAAATTTCAAAAAAGGAAGTGAAATGAATTGCTTTCAAAAATAAATAAATAAATTTTTCTTTCAAGCATTATATCCTTCACCTTTTCATTGCTAATCTGCGTCAAACCTTCCTTTTCAACCCCTTTAAACCCCCTTCAATGTGAATTTATTGCTCTAAGAATTATTTCAGTGAAAGATAAAATCCCACACGGAGGTTTTTGTGATTTTGTTCCACTTCAAAATACTCTTGTCTGACTTTTTCCAATATCCAATAAACCACGACTCATCACTGTGAAAGTGAAGCCCCTCTTACAATGATCAGAAAAAGCGATAGAGATGTGAAAACATAACTGCCTTTCGTATAGCCCCAATAGCTATGTTCTCGAGCACCCAGATCCATATTATATTGCATATTTTGAAAAGCATTCGAAAGATGAGGAGTCTGTGTATATTTTTCCATGGATATACGCCCCCTCAGGAACATCACTTGAGCCACTATTTATGCAAGGGACGAGACCGACACTTTTCCTTTTCCATCCCCCATGGCAACATCCCCATGAGGATGGGCTCTGGGTGGGCGTCTTTTTTTTTGAGGTATTATTATGATGAGTGTGAATATTGAATTTCTCTCTTACCCTTGTGGACGTGTTTCTTAGATACATTGGGCAAATAAAATTTATACGTACATCCCCAGTTTTCCGCAGAAGGATCTATGGCCCAGGGACCCGAGGGAGGTGGTGTGGGGTGAAAAAAAGACGACGATTCTGGTGGAAAACCACCCCAAAATGTAGCACCAGAGAGTGTAAAAAAAAGAGAGACAAAAAAGGCTCAATTAACTTAAAAAGCTCTTGCGGCCACTCCATCATCAATAATCGAAAGCTTTTATGAGACCTCTCTATGTATGGGCACCACCCCTTCATCTTCTGGTGGGCCGTACCCTCATATATAATTGAAAGAGTCCGCAAGGGGTGGCCACCGTAATGGGGTGGATGGAATAGGTCACAACTGAAAACTATATATTTCACCCCCTCAAACCTCAATTTGCTGGGCCAATCGAGAAATGCGGCAGCGTAATAAATTTACTAACCGCTAAAAGTCGAGAATCAATTAATTTCCTGAGAAAATCAATTAACTCTAAAACCACATTCTTGTCCCATGAAACTTTCATAGTCCCCACACTTTATATATTTTTTTGCCAATTCTCAATCCTAATTAAAAATTTCATACCTCTTTCAACGTTACGGAATAATAGGTATAATTGTCAATATTGAAATTGAAGGGTTAACTATTGGCTGAGTATAAATAATATATAACTGATATTTATAACAATAGGCTAGATATCATGGAGGACATTTTGAATTTTTTTTTGAAATTTTCATATAAAATGAACACAGAAAAGAAATCTTGGATCTCATGAAAACTGGCCGAGTCTTTGAATTAGTAGAAAAATTTAAAAGGGGGACTCACGATAAAGAGTAAGAGTAGGTATAACGTAAGTAAATAAATATTAAAAAAAAATAGCAGCTGGTCCTAACTTTATCTTTAGTATTAAAATAAATCTTTAGTCTTTTACATTTTTAGCTGTTTATTAAGTTCATTTGCCATGATTTTTTTATATTACTTCTTAAAAGTGATTTACAGACACTGATGAAGGTCCTATTGATAACCGAAACTTCAAACAAGATGTTAAATTTATTTCAAGACATACTTTTTCAGTTTAAAAAATTATAGAAAACAACAAAAAAGCTCAAAATCAAGTTTCTTTGAATTACAAAAACAATCAAAATTTCACGTTCAAAGAATTTTTCCTTGATTCTGTTACTTCGCAACCTCTTGGATAACACTTCATCTCTTCTTTTCAGTTGAGCACGCAAGAGAAATGAAGAATTTTAATGAATGCACCTGGAAATTATGCCAAGTTTGTGGCCCCGAACCACGTGATGAAAAGCAAGTGGAGCTTTCGCACGATGGAAAAGTCCAAAAGAACTAAAAGTGTCGGTGCAAAATTAAAATTTTCTTACTTTTTAATATAACTTTAGAGCGTGACATTTCATAAATTTTGACAAGAATTCATCTTTGGGTGCTCTGTGGAAAAGTTCTTCACCCCGAGTGTTCGCGAAAAGTAAAGCTAAGGGAAAAGTGATTTATGGTAATACGGTGGGACTCATTGAAATGGATCTGTTGAGCTGGAAAGAGACACGAAGGGGCACATGGAATACTTTTTCCTTTCTTCGGTGTCCCCGCGTGCTCATATTGCGGTTGATAAAATGGATTTTTTGAGTTTAAAAATTGACCAGTGTGCATGCAATTTAGGTTTGTGCGAGGGTGGACTTTTTTTTGGCAATATTAGTCTTTGGGAGAAAGGCGGGGAGGAAAAAATAATTTACTGGTTCATAATCCTGCGTACGTGGAATACAGAGAGCCGGATTTTGTAGCCCATAAATATTAGTTATACGGTAGTTACCCCGTCTCGCGAGGGCTGCTATTATGTACGCTTTAGCACGCCCGGAGTCATGAATGGGAAAAGTCTGCACTTGGGGGTGGTACTACCACTGTGTGAGCGCGGGGGGATGTGTACGGCGCCCCTATAAGATAAATTATGTATTTGCGGTACGTGGTCAAGAGAATTTCTCACTTTATTGCATGCACAGACACCTCCCCCCTTCAAACTTATGCGGACTGCAAAGCATTTGGGATGGAATTCTGCTTAAAAATGCAATCTATGCGCGTATTAAAGCAATTTGCCATTTGATGTTGGAGTACAAGTATCACATTTTCTCATTTCACTAAATGAAATTCCTTCAAACTCTCAAAGAATTTTCTTTCATTTCTTAAAAGAGAGAAGCTTTTGCCATTTTCTTCTTTCACCAGCAAGTCTGGAATTTAGACAAATTGGCATTATTTTAATACACTTTAAATTGCTGAATTTGAGAAAAAAATCATGACGTTTTCCCAGATTATCGTTAGAGTAAAAAATGTACTGGTAAGCTGACCAAGCTTACGGGAGCTGTGTTTCTTTCAGTGTACCAATTTTGTGAGAGCAAACTAGAACGCGAATTAATTTAAATACGCGCAAAGTCGGGAAAAGTTGAAAAGTCATACGCTAATAAATCTTTAGAAGGCCATATCTCGAGAACGGATCCATAGATTTTCATAATTTTTTTTTTGTTTGAAAGGTCTTGAAGTCAGCTATAACATATCGAAAAATGAAAAAAAAAAAATTATGTCGCCATTTTCGAAAAATTCGAGTTCGAAATTTTCGAAAACTTTGTTTTTGACTTAAGCGCCTCTTGCGGTCATTTCTCGAAGTTGTAATGTTCTAGACATTTGTAGGGTTTCTCGAAACCTTTCATTTGCGCTTGAGTTGATCAAGATCGGACTTGTAGAACCCGAGATATGACATGCCAACTTTGGAAGGCTATATCTTGAGAACGGATCCATAGATTTTCTTCATTTTTGGCATGGAGCTAGATAATATGGTCAGCTATAACATATTAAAATTTGAAGAAAATGCATAGTGTAGTTTTCAAGATATTTATCGAAAACTCATCGAAAATTTTGTTTTTGATTTTTGCCCCCCTAGCGGTCACTTTTGAAACTTCGGATGTTCTAGAGAGTTGTAGGGTTTATTGAGATCTTTCATTTGAGCCCGGGTTGATCAAAATCGGTCAAGCCGTTTTCGAGTTATGATCGATTTTCGATGAAAAATTGTGGCGGCCATATTGACTAAACGGCTTAACCGATTTTCGAAAATGAGGCATCGTTGGAAAGCTCTTGATGGCCCCTACAACATATCAAAATTTCAGCCCTCTAGCTATAATAAGGGCTGAGATATAGCGATAACAAAATTTTGAGGTTATTCAAAATGGCGGACGGAGGGGTGGGGGGTAAAATTTGACATCATAATCGGATGTCTTCCAGTCGATATTTAAACTTTGCCGTTTACCGCAAGTCTCTATCTATTACCGTTCTCTCGCAATTTAGCGTTATACTACGGACGGACGAACGTCTTTCGTGGACTCCAGTCTTTTTTCACATAATGCTCCTTCCTGTCTCGTGAATCCCATTTGCAAAGAAAGCATCCAAGTTTAACAAATCCGCCTTGGAGACCCATCAGAATCGCAATGACTTTTAAATCGGCACAAATCTTCCACTTAAAGTCTTGATAACGAATAGCATTAAGGATAACTTTCATACTATCATAACTCTCCTTTAAGTTTGTAGACTAGAAGACTGGCACTGATGGCAGCAGATTGCCGTTATGCAGCAAAACAGCTTTAAGACTGATTGTGCTGCCATCAATAAAGAGTCGCCAGTCTTGAGGGTCGTGCGCAAATTGCAATTTCTCCATTAAGCCATTGATGTCATGGCAGTACCCGTGGCCATCAGATTCACTGAAGAAATCCTTTAGTGCAGTATTACGAGTGCGGTAGTATGTCACATGGGTTCCTTCGCTGAACCATCCCCACCTCCGAATCGTGCTTGCCAGTTCTTCTGAATTACTTTTGGTGAGTTTTAGTCGCCGAATCAAGTTATTTAAATCACTTTGAGTGACGTAGTGCGGCACTGAAGCACCAGGCAGAAAATCTGAATCTGAGCCTTCCACGACATCTTGGCTCGAGACAGACTCAACGGCATCGGAAGCAGCACCCTGAGACTCCATATCTACCGTTGACGATGTGCTTGCCATTGAAGTTGTAACTGCCTGTGAAGATGTACCACCTGCTTTTGAAGATGAACTTGCTTGTTGAGGAGTTTTCTTTACCGAACAAAATATGGCTTTTGTCACGGATGCGACGTTTGGATACTTAATTTTATCCTTATTTTTGTTGTTGTATCCCTTCAAGTCCACTAAACAAAAGTAGCAGTCCGTTTTGTGGTCTGTTGGCTCCCTCCATTTCATGGGCTTCTCAATGTGAATTTTTGTAATTTTCCCATCCTTCCATTTGGCCAAGTTTGCAGCACACGTCAAACAAATTCTATCCGGTACCCAGGGTTTATCTAGGTTTGACATTGACTCCCCAAAATAATCCTTATAATTTTTTATGACTATATCAGAGATGTTTCTCATATAGGATTTTGGGGAGAATAAACCGCAAACGTAGCAAAATTTACTGACGTCATTTTTACAGGTTAAACGGGAAGTCTTAGGCATCTTTCCACCTAGTTTGGTTGATTCGGAAGTGAGGTTATGAATCTTAGTTTTACCTAGAGCCATGAAAATTGGCACAAATGTTCTTTAGATAATTCTAAGTACATTGGCCGACGGCATATTTTAATTGCATCGCCCTAAATTAATAAAAATATTAATCTCAAAAATAACATAATTTCCAAGAAACACTTCCGATAACAGTATGAAACATTATTGTTGAAACATTATTTTATTTTTGGGCGCGCAATTCCATGATGTGTGTGAAATTGTGTGTGATTAGCTCGAGGAAGAGATGTAAAAGAATATGGTAAAAATTGAAAGTATAATTGTTTATTTTCCGGCTTTTCCTTGTTTTCCGATAGTTCTCCTACTTATACTTGTGAAAAATGTGATATATTTGTGAAAATAGATGTGAAATTTAATTGAAAACAATATCTGTTTATAACAACAACAGATATTGTATTCAATCAATTTAAAAAAAAATTTTTTCTTGCGTTATACGTTTTTATTTATAAAATTAATAGAATTAAATTAAAAAAAAAAATGTGATATATTTGTGCTAATGATGTGAAATTTATTAGTGAAATTAGTTTATTATCTTATAACAACAGATATTGTATTCAATCATTTTTTTTTTATTTTTCGTCTTGCGTTATACAAAATATGTTTTTATTTATAATTTTTTTTCAGAAAATCAACATTTTGTCTGCATCGAGCCGGTAAATTTCATCGCAAAATATGACTCATCTTTTGGAGCATGACTATGTGAGTGAAATAGGAGGTGGAATACAGGAGCAACTGGCTGCTGAAAATTACATTCTCACAAAGAAAATTCATGATTTGGAGCATGAGATGCAAAGGATGAGAAACGAAATGGTAGAGTTGAAAGAAACAACACGTCGTCTGGACATCAATGAGGAGGAAGTTTTTATGTTAGAGCCAGAGGAAAGTTTAAGGCCCTTGAAGAGGCAAAAATTGTCATTGACCTTGTGTTCTGACATGGATTGGGATAAATGCGTATTTTGTCAAAGTTATGATGATCGCAGCAATCTAACGTGCCCGCTCAACAATCCCATAGCGAAATTAAGAGAGATACCTTATAAATCTCTTGCCTCCAAAGTAAACATGATTTTAATGAAGACACGTAATTTTACTTTGAGGTCAGGCAAAAAAGTTTCTTTGCTAGATGCTGGAGAGGGTGTTGAAAGGACACTTATTTCTCGAAAAGCCAAGTGGCATAAAAGATGTCGTGAAGATTTTTTCTCAACGTTTGATGATATTTACAAAACCCTTGAGGAAGAAACCCAAGCTCAACATGAGAATTTTCAACCAGCTCATGCAATAACTATGAATGATTTTATTAAAAAACTCAGAAGTGAAATGTCCATTTGGTCTACTTCGTTTTCCGGAGAATTTAATGAGGATTGCGAAGAAAAATCTGTCCCACAACTTCTCTTAAATTTTGTAAAAAATATCCTTTATGGGTCAACGGCGAATTATGAGAAATGCATTCTTCGGCCAGTTCTTACAATTGCACAGCTGATTTTCTTCAATTTTAAACAAGGAGAAAGCAAAGGCGCAACTGTGCGCCACTTCAAGGACAGAGAACCTCCTCTTCCTGCCTACATAGGACTCAGCATTTATAGACGGAGCAGATCAAAAAAAACCATCGAAGAAATGCACAAATTGGGACTTTCTATTTCATACAATAGAGTCTTGGAAATCACATCTCAAATCTGTCATATGGTAGTGCAGAGAGCGGAAGATGAAGGAGTCGTCTGTCCATCTAATTTGAGACTGAAGGAATTTACAATATGTGCACTAGACAATATTGACCACAACCCGGTAAGCAATACCGCAGAGGACTCTTTTCATGGCACTGGAATCAGCGCGTTTCAAAATCCTTCTGAAGCAGCCATGCGTACATTCAGAACAAATTTTAAGGATGTGTCCCAAAAAAATTTGCGTCGTGTTCCATACCTTCCAGAGAGTTATTCAGTCGTACCTGAATTTGTTCTACTGAATAAACAACCTCCAATTCCTTCAAATTACACTACACTTGATGTAATGACTCAAGGTATTTTTTTTTTAAATTTGTTTCACATGAAAAAATAGATTTTACTAGTTCAATAATGTTTTAAATCTAATGACATTTTTAGAAAACTCAATCTCCAAAGAATGGCACAATGAGGAAACATGGTTGGAACAAGTGAATAATCCAGAATTATGTACAAGCAGGATTATTAAATCGTGGGGAACTTTTCATGCATCAGAAGAAACTACAAGGCTAGAAATTAAAGGATGTATTTCCTCTCTTCTTCCTTTGTTTAATGACAAATCAGCATCGGTTGCTATGATTCGTCATGGTATTGATGTCGTAAAAAAGATCACTGAGCACATTAATCCTGGACAAGTCCCGATATTTTGTGTTGACCAGCCGCTGTATGCCATTGCAAAAAGTCTTCAATGGACAATTCCAAACATTTATGGAGAAACCAGAGTTGTGGTAATGCTAGGTTCATTTCACATAGAACAATCTTTTTTGAAAGTGATCGGAAAGTACCTGCAGGGATCTGGATGGATAAATGTAATTAGCAATTCAGACACTTTGTCGAAGTCTGCAGCTGAGTCTGTTCTTAAGGTATTATTTAAATTTTCTTTTACATATTTGTTTATTATATTTCAAAATTCTTTTTCAGGTATCTCACGTTAAAAGGTCTCGTATGGCACATGAAATAAGTGCGGCTGCCCTTTATTCACTATTGCAAGACGCATATAAACAGGAGTGTTCAGAGAATGATATATCTCTTGATCAATGGATTGAAGATTGCAGTCGAAAGTTTCCGAACTTCAAGTACTGGATTACTGCTCTTAATCTGGAAATTCTTCTTCTTACATTTGTCAAGTCATTGCGTCAAGGAAAATATGATGACTATAAACAAGCAATACGACGGATGATACCGTGGTACTTCTTATATAATCATCCCAATTACGCCAGATGGCTTTCAATACATTATATCGACCTCGAAGAGCTCAGATATAAAGCACCAGAAGTCGACCAACAATTTCATGCTGGTTAGTTGCTTTCTTATTATTTATCAATTTCTGCCATTTTTTGCGCCGATTTTGTTAATTACTGTTAATTAAAAAAAATTACAAAATATTCCTAAACACATTAAAGTTCATTTAATTTTCTATAAAATAGCAAAAAGTATATTAATTTCATTATAGCCATAATTTATATATTATTTTTTTTTAGGAAATTTTGTGATTAAGAAATCTCAAAAACCATTTTCTAGTATTGGAATAGATCAGGCACACGAACAAGAGAATGCGATTGTTAAAGCAGAAGGAGGAATTATTGGACTGACGCAAAACGATGATTATATGCGCAGATGGAACATAGCTACTCCTGAACTTCAGCACATCCTGAAAGGATTTCAAAACACTTCACACTTTTTTCATAATGAGGAACTAACTACTTATCATGAAGATTATGAAGCGTTTCAAAAGACGTTCGCATTTAAAATGGCTGCTGTGAAAAATAGTTTTGTTGCGTTTGATAACCCCTTTCAAATTCGCAATAATAAACTAATTGCTGTAGACTCAAGAATAGAATTTGAGGGAACAGACGATCTTTACAACTTGGAAGAAAAAGGAGTAAAAATGTTCAACGATTTCGTGAAGTCGAGAATAATTGATCGAGCAGTACCGCTGTATTCCCCAATACCAAAAAATAACGTATGTATTTTTGGAAAAAGGAATGAAAACAGTGCTCCACAACGTGCTAAATTTTGTGAACGATCTGACGTCGCTCTATTTTCACGTCTATTTGTCGTTGCTTCTGCTAGAAACCTCAACATGGACACCTTTTTCCAGTATGAGAATCAAGTAAAAAAAATATTATTAATTTTTAAAATGTTAATACACACGTTGTATATATATATTTTTTTATAGGAATATCCTCCTGCTTTGGCCTCAATGGGCAACATGCGTTCCGGTAATAAAGCAGACCTAGCTACAATATTGGAAAAAGTAAATAATATATCGACGCATACCCCAGAAGTTTTGGATGGAGTCATTTTTGATGGCGCTTTTCTAGTGCATGTTCAAATCCCTAAAGATAGTGCAAAGACATTTGAAAATTATGCCGATCAACTCAAGCAATATATCCGAACAATGGGTGCTGCTGTGAAATCTTCTAGAGTCGATATTGTGTGGGATTTGTACACTTCTTCTAATATAAAACATTCTATTCAGACTAAGAGGCAAAACGGAGGTATTCGTCGTCCAGATCTCCCATACAAAGGTTTGTTTTTTTTTTTAAATTTAATTCTTTGTTTTATCTAATTGTAAGACTTTTTAACATTTCCAAAATTACAATTTTAAGGACCAATACCAAGTGACTGGAACTCTTATTTGAAATGCAATGACAATAAGGTCGAACTCTTCAACTTCCTTGGAAATGCCTTTTTGAATGGAGTTATGGAAATTCAAACTATTGTCACAAACATCGGTGAAAGAATTCATGCTACCAGTTCGTCAACGAATCTACGAGATATTGAACTCAGACTTGATGAAGCAGATATCCGTATTTTTTGCCACGCAAGAGATATGGTTGTTCAAGGAATAACGTCGATTCTTATCGTTTGCATGGACACAGATGTACTTGTTTTGGCAATATCTTATTTTCATACATTCCAAGAAATCGGTCTGAAGGAGATGTGGGTAATGACAGGAACTGGAAACAAAAGGCGCTTCATCAGTGTTGGTTCTATTGCACATTCTCTTGGGGAAAAGAAAGCAAGAGCTTTGCGTGGATTTCATGCGTTTAGCGGCTGCGACACGACCTCCTTCCTAATGGGTAAGGGGAAAAAAACTCTGTGGAAGACATTTTTGAACCATACGGAAGCCCTTGATGCTTTTTATGAAATCAGCAATCCAATATCCCCTGACAGAGTAGCTGAGCTACTTCGAATTTTTGAGAAGTTCCTAATCAACGTGTACGACAAAAACAGCCCAGCTAAGGATGTAAATGAAAGTAGAAAGTTGCTTTTCTCAAAATCACACAAACCAATTCAAATGATTCCGCCCACGTCGTCAGCTCTGCTTCAACACACTCTAAGGACCGCTTATCAAGCCGGAGAGATTTGGAGTAGAGGTGTCGAAGATCCATCAAAAATACAGGTATCATGTCCAACGAATTACGGGTGGAAGTTCGATAATGGGACATGGAAGCCACTTTGGTCAGTTCTTCCATCGATTTGGGAAGCGTGTAAGGATATGGGAGCATGTGCATGTCTCAAAGATTGTACATCATTACGTTGCTCATGCAAACGTAATAACTTGATCTGCACTTTGGCATGCAAAAATTGTTATGAATTTTGTGAAAATAAAATTATCGGATAATTTATGGAATAAATTTTGATGATTTGGATTAAAAAAAAAGGTTCAATTCATTCGTCTTAAAAATCGTGTTCTAAAAAAAAGACAATAAATACTCTAATTTTTTTTTATTGAATTTGAGTGCAATAATGACTTGAAAAATGATATAAAAAAATCCTATACCTACAGAAAAACAAAATATAATTCGTTTAAATGAAGAATTTTAGAAGTACTTTCACTAAATAAAAAAAATATATTTAAGGTTTTTTTTTATAAAAATTTTTTTAATCTGGGAAAATAACGAAAATAAATCATTAAAATCAAGTAGTTTGTTGATAGAAGATATTTCTTTATTATATTCCCTTAATTTTCAATAAAGTTAAATATAGCATGAAACGATAAAAGTAAAAAGAAAAGTGAATAATAATCTTAGACATTTCATTTAAGAAAATTTCGAGCGTTTTGCGAAGTACATTGGAATATGAACTGATTCATTCAATGTTTCAACAATAATGTTTCATACTGTTATCGGAAGTGTTTCTTGGAAATTATGTTATTTTTGAGATTAATATTTTTATTAATTTAGGGCGATGCAATTAAAATATGCCGTCGGCCAATGTACTTAGAATTATCTAAAGAACATTTGTGCCAATTTTCATGACTCTAGGTAAAACTAAGATTCATAACCTCACTTCCGAATCAACCAAACTAACCGGCTTTACGAATGAAATAAAAAAATATATATATTTAAAATAAGTTAAGTAGAACAGGAAATATGATTCGGAGAACTTTAAAGATACAAGAATTTTTCATATGGCTACTCCGTCTAAACAACGACACAGATTTTTTTGACATATTAAAAGATATTGAATTCAGCTACAACATATCAAAATTTAAAGGACTTGTGTAATTTAATTTTTGTCTGTTAAAAAATAATTTTCTACACACATTGAGGGTTTTTATTATTAAACAAAAAAAACCTGCAACAAAAAAACAAATAAAAGCTAAAGTAAAAAGCAAAACCGAGAAAAAAGTACGATACATTAACTAAACAGCCTGACCGATTTTTGAATGTCAAGTCGAAAATGGCGGTCGGAGGGGTGAGGAGTGGATTTGACCTCATAAAATCGGATGTCTTCCAGTTGATATTTAAACTTTGTCGATGACCTCAAGTCTCTATGTATTACAGTTCTCTTGCAATTTAGCGTTATATTCTGGCCGGCTGGACAAAAAATATTTGGCGCATACGTTTTTTGGAATGTGGGGACCCTAATTCGTGCTCATTCCAAGTTTGAGCCCGATCTGACGACTTTCGATTTTGCTCGGTACACAAAAGCTGTGTCTGAAAGAAACACAGCTAATATGTTTTTTCACGCACCTGATTTAGCATAACTCCCATAAACATGTTGATAAATTCAAACAAACAACTTTTTTCTTGGAAATTTCCTGTAACTGATTATCCGGATTTTTTTTACCATGCAGGAAGTAAATAAAAAAGATCCTAAAATTTTAAATTCAGGTGAAAGATCAGTTTCACGTCGTTGCATAAAATGTAAAATAACATTTTGAAAATAAACATTAAAATTCTATGAGGACTTCCCGCAGCTTAATCATAACGGACACAGTTGCACGTTTCATACTTAAAAATGTTCATGAGAAATTGTTCAGTGGTGTAGATTAGGAACGGAATCATTCCGGAAGGACAATTTAAGTCCAACTGTGTGTCAGTTCTGGGAGAGAATGAAACATATGGCCTACAGATGGTCATCGACTGTTAATTCTCCAACCCTTTCCTCTTATACATTATGCTCTCTCTATGTAGCTCTATGTTAGCCACAATGCGGATGAGGCCGCCTGTGGAATTTATGCTCAAGTTTAATCTAAGAACAGTATGACTTGTCTTTTTTTCTGGGGACAATTCCACCCGAAAACTTACAACCTCTCTATGGATACGGAGGGAGGGATTTCGGGGGCTTGGAACGATCCCAGAGAATTACACCGGCAGCTTAACACGGAGTACCGGGAAGTCGCATAAAGAAGTAGTTGAAGTTTTGGGGGTGTGGGCGCGGGGGTTGCATAGGGAAAAAGCACCATCCGGCAGAAGTTTGACGCTTTAACTGATAACACCACAATGTGCTTCAGCACCATGCATTGAGCTTGCGGACGATGCGAGGAAAAGGACTCGCTCGCATATGGCGTCCTTCCAGCACGAGAAATTACTTTATGATCACCCACTCACGTTGCAGACCACAACTAACGCCCGAGCACTAAAATATGCACTTTGCACAGCATTTCCCATGCGAAGTGCATAAAAGGCTTCATAAACATGTTTCCCACATGAGGGCCGGGCAAATTGAAGCCCCCCCACACTAGTGGGCAGGGACCCCCCGAGAGAGAGAGGAGATTGTCGTCACACAAGTATGAAAATATTGGGTGCGGGAGGACACGAATTTGAACATCCATTAGAATTTATTATTAAATTCATTTGCAATATAATGCTCCTAACACAGAAGCGGCCCCACCCCCAAAATGGTTGGCCTTTTGCATTCTCAGCGACATTTCTCATTTGATTTGTCTCTCCTCGCCACACTCCACTGACTTTCACTTATGCATACAAAAGTGACGAAATCTTGCTTTTTTTGTCCTCGCAGAGTGTGACGTCTTTGCTGGCGTCTTTGTGTTGCCAAAAAAACATAAGATGACAAAGAAGGCACATACCACTTGAGAATTCGAGATTAATTAATCTCACACCGAATTGTCGCAAGTTGAGGGTGAATTTTTTATGAGGATGCGTAAACACACAAAGACCCCGAAAAAAAAGAAGGGACCGCCGTGAAGCCATCTGTTTGTCGCGTGCCTCCTCTGTGGCGCGGACGGGACCACTTAGTCGCCAAGTCCCAGTGGAGAGATAAAAAATTTGATTAGAACCGACCTGGCGAATCCAGGTGCACACACAATCTACCTTTGGAGTGGATTTGGTGGAGAGAAAATTGGACAAAAGCGGAATTCGATGATGTACGGACCGATACGGAATCAATTGGTTGTGAACTAAAAGTGTCGACATATTGGATGGAGGATGTTTGAAAATTCCACAAAAAAGTCGATATGTACAGTGGAAAGACCTCGTAGAAGATTTGGATATACTCTTCACACTCATTATTTGTGATGAAGAGGATCAAAATTTAAAATTTATACTTGCTTATAAAAGGGAAAGTTTTACATGGCAGGGGCATGACCAGAAATTTATTTGAGGGGGTGGTTTTATGATGCATTCGAATTAGCAGACTGTAACAATTTTTTGCATAATGTTTTACATAATGTTTTTAACACTTGACTTTTAAAAAAAAAAAAATATTAACGTTAATTATCAGGCTTGAATTTTTAAAGTTTTGAAGCTGAACGTTAATTATAACGTTCTACGCTTATTTTCTATTGTTTAAAATTGATTTTTAATCATTTTTGACGTTTATTCTAACGTTTGACATTTTTTCTAACACTACGTTTTTCAGTTAAAAGTTTGACTCTCAAACGTTTCTTTTCTTACGTTACGTTTAACGTCGATTCGAACGCTTAAAAAATTTTTTCCAGATTTTGACATTTATAACGTTTGACATGTATTTTACATACTTTTGACATACCTATCTTAATGATTGTTTTTCTTGTAAAAGTTTTGACCAGGGGGTATCCGACTCTTGCCACTCACGGTGCACTTCATGCCACTTTTTCATTGCCACTCTTGCCACTCTTGCCACTCGCGGTGCAGTCTCGCGGTACATTCTGGGCATAGTCGATTACCCCCTGGTTTTGACGTTTTTTTTTTATAATAACGTTTGAAAATTGTCTTTATAAATTGTTTTTCATAAAATTTCTACACGGAAATAATTTCATTCGACGTCTAAAGAAGAACATCGGGAATAAAATTCTTCTTTTGGTGTTTTATTTCAGATTTCTTTCAAAGAGACTGAGTAATTTAAACATAGTTTTCAACCTTTCCTTTTAACTATATCTTAAACTCCTTTGTGACAGGGCCACAAGTTTATCAAACAGAAGTTCGTGAAAAGGTTTCTTATATAGCTTTAAATAATATCATGGAAGTTTTATGTCGATTTATTTTTACTTGAAGTTTGGAAATGGAAAAATTTACTTTTCTTGTGAATTTTGCATTCCTCTTCCTACAAAGTAAATGCCAGAGATTTCTTTGATAAACTTCTTGTATTGATTTATAACTTTCTTAAAATTAATCGAATGCTTGAGCAAATTAATTAAAAAAAATCTGTAGCAAAAAATAATGCAGAATTCTAAAAGCAAAATTAAATAATATAGTAAAGATACTTCAAATAAATTTTCTATTATATTTTGTACATACTTGAAATAAAATATCAATATCTACAAATTAAAATTTCCCAAAAATAGATAGGTTAAGCTGGCAAAAAGGGTTCGTGAACTTTAGTAAATATTTATTTGGCTATACGGTCCTAAAACCAGAACATAAAATGAAATTTGCTCACAGCATATAAATATTTAATGAATCATTACCATAATCAGTGGTGGCGGGGGGTAAATTGCCGCCTATTAGTTATATAGTTTATGAAGGAATTGACCGCAATTGCAGTTGAATTTGCATAGTTGTTTCATTTGATTGGGATTGATGGTGAACCAAAAATTTATTTCCTCGATGGGTATTTGCCATTTGAAGAGGTAATTATGCTTGCTCTACCACGATGCTTCAGTTTTGCTCCTCTTCCCTCCAATTTGCATCAATTTCAGGGCAATACGGCGGGGAGGAGGAGGGGGTGAAGGTAGTAAATAAACAGTATATTTACATACATTTTATTATTTACACACAATCATTGGGTAACCCCATCCTTATTTTGAAGAGGCTTTCCTGCCGGACGAAGCAGGTTCGATACGTTGGCAAACCATGGGGCTATCTCAGAATATTCAGAGGAAATTATTCCAATTTGTTTCAACGGGGTGAATAGGATTACATACCGGTGTAAGCTTCAAACTTTGTTCTTAAAAAATCTTGACCTTTTATCCTTTCATTTCTTGGTATTTTTGTATATTCATCTCATTTTAAGGATAAAAAAACTCACCAATTTTCATTTAACAACAATTTAATCCTATTCACCCCATTTTAGGGTAGCTATCAGTACACGTGGCTAAAATATGGTTATGGGTAAACGAAAATGTACATAAAGATTCACATTTTGCACCAGAAAATCGTTTATAGTAGATTGTGTTTGGTGACGTGATGACCAGAAGCTAACATACATGCAATGTACATTTTATGAGCAAAACATTTGGGCTATAATCCTGAGTTGGATAGTGCAGAATTAAGATCAATAGGTTAATTCCTATATGGCATTGCAAACACAAAATTCGAGAATTGGGGATTTGTATTCCAGCAACCAAGTTTAGTGTTCTCACCCACATCCAGCAGATCCAGCATCTGTTCATACTGTTTGCATGCAATTCATTCCATTGAGGCACTCGCTGGGGGAATAGAAAATGCATTTAACACATATTTCGTTCTAGCTATTTTTATGCTCTCTTTTGGCACAAATTGGAAGTTTCCAAATGTTTTTAAACTTCCATTGAAAATAATCAACTGAAAATTTATTGCTCTGTGTCGTGAGAATGGGTTAGAATTTCTTTCTGATTAATTAAAACAGCCACAAAAGACGGGGAGGCTGTTGTGCGAGACACAACTGTATGCGGTAATCTGTGAAGTAAGACAAGAGCAAAACTATTATAATTCCTAGATGTTCGTGCGATGATATCATCCTGAATTCTCCACCCTTTCCTTGCTCCATTAGGCACAAATGGTGGCAATTTGCACCACACTAAATTCGAGAAATAAGACTTTTTAATAACCCTAAAAGGGAGATTATCTCACTTTCCAAACTTGTATCGAGACTCTATCAGATAATTTTGTGTGCTGGGCAAAATATGCGATGGACGAGGGCTATATGCGATCAACCCCATGTAAACTTGATATATCTGGCGTAGGGTATTAGAAAAGACAGGTGTGACGTGTTCACGGAAGGCCCAATGGCTCTCAATGTGGTGTAAAACGACAGGCACACCCTGGCACAGACACACAAAAAACCATCTAAAGCCACTGAATTTGTCGAGTGAATGGGGCGAAATTAAATAATTTGGGAAATAGAATAATTCATTTTTTTATATCCCAAAATTCCCGATCAATGGATCCATCAGTGGAACATTTTTATATATTTATAATACATTTTCTCGTCTCCCTCTTTTTGGGGAACATTAATTTCAATCGATGTGATGAATAGAGAAGAGGATAGGTTCTCCCCGAGGAAGTCATAAATTATAACACATCAAAATGGGTCAGAAAACATTCCATGGCGAGGGTGGGCGAGATGAGAATTATCTAGTGATGTCTTCCAACGCTATGGAGTCCACACCCTTCAAAAAAGTCTCATTATTTCTATCTCGCCATTCTTCAACACTTTCTTTACATTAATTACTCGCCATTGAGATTATTATAATAGTTCTACCAGATGCGGTTTCTGGATAATTAATTTCACTCAATGGGACTTCCATTCGCGACTTGAGGTTCCCTCCCAAAGTCAAGACTTAAATTTATTTTCTCGATATTAGAGTGACTTTATTATAGTTTTGGGGTATTAACTTTTTTTTGCTAATGGATTGAATAAAGATTTTTTTGAACCTTTAAGATATATTTTTAATCAGAGGGCTAACCAGGGTACGAGTTTGAGTGTCTATTATATTAAAAGTTAAGGAAGTTTAGATTTTTCTTTTGAGGTTAAGAGAATTGATTTTAATATTACAAAAATTAAAAGAGGATTTTGGCCCTATGGACTTGAAGTTCGCGGCCGTAAAATACTAAAATTAAAAAAAAGAGGATTTTAAAACTATCAAAAATGCCAAATGGTAGAAAATGAAATGTCAAACATAGAAAAAAATATCAAGTGTAATATCAAGAAAATTAGCGTTTAACGTTAAAAAAATTGCCAATGTAAAGAAAAGAAGTGCCAGATGTTCAAACAAGTCAAATATTAGAAAAAAAACGTCAAACGTTAGAAAGGAATTGAAACGTAAGAAAAAAAGCATCAGACATATAAATGTTAAACGTTAGAAAAATATTCTCAAAATCAAATGCATAGCTGTTATTTTAGTTCAGTAATCTTAAGCTCGACTAAACCTTTACTAAATCTCAGGCTTCTTAAGTCGTTTTTATTCTATTTTCAAGTTCTTTTAAATTTAAAAAATAATCTAAAAAAAATAACACGTCAGCTTCGTCTTGTGGTCAATTGATTAAAATTCTGCATGTCCTTGAATCACTCTCGGAATTACCTGTAGTGCATAATTCCACACTAATGTTTTGCAAAACTATTTTAGAAATTTAATTCCAATTCACATTCTAGAGACCATATATAGAATAATTAAATGCAACCTAACTATTTAGTGCTTCGTTCACTTATTTCAGCTTTTCTGTTTTTAAGCTGAGAGCTTTGGTGATAGGATTGAAAGTTTGTTGCGGGTGGAGATGGATTGTTTGGTGTGGAAAACCTCACAACTTTTCCACACTCTACAAACTTTTCCATTTTAATGCACTTTATTGCATTCCCTAAATGTTTATCATTTTTCCTGTGTAGTGTTGTTTGCAAAAAGGCATTAAGATTCCCATTAAATTTATTTTTCTGTATCTTAGTTAGGGGGCTTGACTAAATGGCCTCAATGTTCCAACATGACAAATTAGGGTGGGCAGGTTTTTAAAGAGAATTTGAGGGAGTGTGCAACTGGAACGAATTCGACGACTAAGTGTTATTGATAGTTTCATTTCCTTTCGATGAAACCTCCACTATTTGAGCAGCTGACGTGACTGAATAAAATTTTCCAGTTTTTTTCATTACATGTGCATGTAATTTCCGATAAATAAACATATCAATGTTCTCCGTGACTTATTCGATAAAATGGGAATGATCAGGGAAAGGACAAAGGCCATTAATTCAAACCAGAGTTGGTTGATGTTGTCTTTACATATAGTTTGTGGAATTATTCTAGAAGGAAAATGCTGGAAAATTAAATTAAATTTTAGTTTTCAAGCTTTAAAAATATGTAAAAGATAATTTTCCAAGTTTTTCATGATTTTCCAACGAAAAATAAATTATTTAAATGAAATTCCAAAATGTCAAGTTATATGTAATACAGTGAAATGTTTTGAAATCCTTTGAGATAAATAATAAAATGATTAGTTAATCTCCCTAAACCTCAATCATCATTAATTAAATGTTACAACTGAAGATTAAAGGCGAGGCATTAGCTTTTGTGACAGCAATACCATAATAGGAATTAATACTCCAAAATACCTCCGCAATGTGCTCCGGAGAAATGGCGTGAAATGCAATTTAGCATTCAACTCCACTTGCCTTCCCCCCCGGCACAAACTCAAATGGTGTGTGTACAAAATTGCATTACTCGTCCCCCTTATTCTATTGCCATTTAATGCAATTTTTTCCCCATTTAAATCCGTCTTCTGTGTGTCTTCATTGCACTGCAAAGTATCTTGCTGAGCGTAATCCAATAATGCTGCCATTAATTTGTACCCAACTCGCATCCGTTCTTCCCATTTGAGCAGCTTTTTTTTCGGGGGCGCACAGCGCAACGAATTCCACCCACAAGAGGACACCTTTTTTTATGCTCCAGCCATGGGGAGCTTCTTCTTCATGGATTGTGGATGAAACTTTTGCTACACCACTGAGTGGGTTCTCCACTTACACAGGGTGATGGCTCTGCTGGCTCCAGGCGTATACCTACCCTAAATGTCCCCATTGTGGGACAATCAGGAAGTTGAGTTTGGGGGAAATGGAGGGGGGGTGGGAGAAAAGTTTCCGCACATAGGGAGTAGGTATTCCAAAAAGGTAAATTTCATTCCGAAAGTCAAATAAAAGGGGAATCCGGGATAAGAGTTTTCTGCAACACTGCTCATCGTCAATGTATCGCTGTGGCGTTTCTTTGTTCACACAGAAGAAAAAAAAAAGAATGAGCCTTTACCTTGGCTTTACGCGTAGCACTGTGTGAGCATCCTGGAGCCCCAAACCAGGTAAATATTTATCCAATAAATTTGTGTCTGAGGGATTGCGCAAACAGGAAAGAGATTACATGAAAATCCACGCGATAGTGTGTGTGTCAAATGGAGAAATTCAAATTGGTATCGATAAACGCCCTCGCATTTAATCGCATTTCATGTCATTCTCTTTTGAGAGCAAATTGAAACTGAATCGCTCCAGGTGATTGCGCCAGCTGCTCATGGCTGCCGTTCCAAAATCCCAACCATCCCATCTTCGCCTTATACCCGAGCGTGTGCCACGTGCCGTACACGAGTGCGCCCCCGTTCTTTGTCCCCGGGATCAATAGTTTGGGATTTAGTGTGCGCGCCAAAGTGGAGCACACAGGCTCCTGATTCGAAGTATATATTGTGCCAAGAATATGTATGCCAATAATTGTAAACACATTTGCAGACAAATTGAGTCACTACGTCCCCCCTCCCCATGTAGCTCTCACCTTTCACCCCAAACAACGAATTTCTTTTCGTATTGTATATGCATCCCACACTTGCGACATCCCGCATTGGGCCATGCGGGATGCCAGAGAGGAGGTACGAGGTCGTGCAGCAGCTGTATTTACTCTTGGCTGAGAGGCAAAGTGATTTGTTAGGGCGCTGTATCAATTATTACGAAGTGTGAAGCACTCGATGGATTTCTCCGGGAAAATATTTATAAAAGCAAAGTGAAGCCATTCCATACATTGCGGGCATTGTGATCAAAATTAGAACACTCCAACATGAGAAGAAAGGAAAATATTTCTACGCTCTTCCTGGAATACCATACATTCAGTGAATGAGGACGATAGACCAAGCTGTGCCATCGTAATGAGATTCTTATTTGCACGATGATGGTTATTACATAGCTCACAGTAGATTAAGTTTAAGTTTATTTATCTGTTTGCTGCGTCTAATTTTAGTGCAGGTTTGTTCAGCTGAAATGATTTAATTTGATTCTTGTTTGTATTGATAGGGTTTAGGGGAGAGTGGTCTTAAATTGACTTGAAAAATTTTAATGAATAAAATATTCTTTAATTTTGTTTTGACTGATATTTAGGAGAATATTAAACATCTTAAGTTATGTAAGAAACTATATTTTTTAACCAAAACTGAGAAAGAACAGTGGAGACGCCGGGTTGCACAATATCTTTCAATTTCTTTTTCAGAAAATTCAACTTAAATCAATAAAGGTTTTATTATTAATTCAGTTTCATATTAAATCTATCTACCTCACAATGGCATGCCCGTTATTGATGAAATATCAGCAAAAAATGTGTTGATTACAAAAGAAAATAAACATAAAAAATGAATTATAAATGTACTCTTTTACACAAATAATTTTTTATTGTAATTTCCTGGAAATTTTTTAACGATTTTCCTAGAATTTCTCTTTTGATACCTTGTGGAGTAAAAATTGGATAAAAAAATCTTTGCAATTGGAAATTTTCCTACATCATTTGAGAAATTAATACAGGTAAAATGTTGAAATTGCATTTAATGAGAATTTTTGGTATTTCACTTTTCCACCATCCTGAGCTCTGTAACCACCCCCCCATCTCCCGTGGGATTTGGAGTAGGTAGCAGTGAGTGCGAAATAATCATTTTGGTGGGGAGTCATGAATTTTACGTTAATCGACAGTGTAAAAGGTTGGAAAAATAATTGGTGTAATTGAGTGGCAAATGAACGAGCTGTGTAATGAGTATTGAAACTTCCCCAGGAGGGTGAGTTCCCCCTATCCTTCGTACCATCGTAATGTAGCCCCCGTATGGAGTCCCATGGGGTTGTGTGCCGGAGGTTTGTTTGGTCGGATGAATGAACTTAAGGGGCACACTCTCACACAGTATATTCTCCTTATTCTTTTCGGCTGCACCGCACACGCTCTCTGACTTTACCATAAATAATGATGTGAACGGAAATTGGTTTTTTGTTTTAATTAGATTTTTAAGTGATATATTGCATATTTCTCTGTGTTCGCGCCTTGCACCATTTTCCAGCCATGTTCTGTTGAGAGAAAAAAAGAGGGAAATGCTCCACTTTGTACAAAGTGAAAATGAGGCGATATACGGGATGGATTCTGATGTAAAAGATGTAGGACACAGAGTTCCCCATGTAAGCTCTACTACTGAATTATCTCTTTAGTAATTATTGCAAAAGGAGAGACTTGTAAAATTGGAATTAAATTTATCGATTAGTCCTTGCACTTAAGCGACGAAGATGGGTTTTATGGCTTATAACTTGTGATGGAGTACCTGAAAACGGTTGCGATGAGTTGAATTTGAGGAGAAACCTTTAAAGAAAGGGGCGGCCAAATGTATGAAAAAATGTATTTTTTATTAATATTCGGAATATTCGAATTAGGCCTTGATTCTAAACCTTTATACATCGCGTGACAATGATAACTTACCTTCAGTTTTAAGTAATAAGTGTGGGAAATTGTCAAACCGGTGTCATTGAGAAAGTTTTCTTAAGGAAACTTTGCAAAAAAAACTTCATATAGCAAAAAATTCCAGCATGGAACCGGAAAAAACTTAATTTTGTTTCATTCTTTATTCTCTTTTGCATTTAAAACTGCAAGTGTGGGAAATTTTATCACATTTCTTTCTGTGAATACCTAATTTATATTAATAAGTTATTTGTGCGTGCTGGTGATTACTCAAGTTTTTGCCACTATAAGAGTTTTATATAAAAGGCTCTTCTAGCCGTCAAGGAATTCAGTTTCATTCCTAAACTTTACTTTCTCGAACAGTCATGGTGTTTGAGGAGAATAAGATTTTATATAGAAAAATTGTTGAATTAACTAACAAGTTAGGTTCTCTTGGTGGAGTTGATTTTCTCTTAAGAGACATTACAAAACCTTTCTCAAAAAGTGGATATGCTGCAATCATTATTCTTTTATTCGGTCACAGCTGTATATTTTACTCTACGTACCATTTTAAGGACGATTTTATGAATTTGGCATTTGTTTTGACGACATCGGGTGTGGCATATTTAACACTTCAAAAATGGTACGCAATTTTCACTATGAATCGCTATGCTCATAGAATTATTCAAGAAGTGAACCTAATATTGGAAAGAACATCGAAACATCCTAACCAGGCGGGTGAGATGCACAAGGGGATGATAGTTTTTGGTCTAACATACAAAGCTATTGGGGGAGCATACACTATGTCAGTGATTCTAATGTTTGTCTTCTCAATGGCTGCCTCACTGTATGAATCTGAGAAATATTTGGTTTTTGGTTTTATTGTACCGTATTTCGATCATATGACATCACCTGGATTTGAAATAAACTACCTGTGTCATTTGGTTGAAGTCTCGGCATGTCTTGTGATCCTCATCACCTTTGACGTTTGCTTCTACGGACACACCTTCATTGCTTGTAGTCATAAATTGGCAATGATACACTTTTGCCATGAACTTGACAGGATAACTGATGCGAGTGATGTACCAGACCATGAAGAAATCGAAAAGTGCCTCATAGAACTAATTACTGAACATCAAAGTCATATAATTCTGATGCGGAATCTATCGGATTTTACCTCAACGCACAACTTGACAGTGATTTTAGCGTCAATGTGCGGAATAACTTTTACAATATTTGTTCTTGTTGAAGTTTTTTGGGCTCCCGGCTTGGCCCTTCTCATGATTGTTGTTGTGCATCTTCTGCTTTTTGGATTTGTTGGAACGCTTTACATTGTATGTGCGGAACGTTTCGAAAAAGCAATCTACAACTGCAAGTGGTACTTACTGCCACCTCGCGCCCAAAGAGCTCTAACCTACATTTTGAAGATGAGTCAGAATCCCATCTTGATTCCAATTGGTGGATATGCTCCGTTGGATCTTCATGCTTTTCTAAAAGTATGTTAGAGGAAAATTTTATTGTTTTCTAAATGAAATTGTTGATTGTTCCCTTTTGCAGTGCATGAAAACCTGCTATACCATCGTAATGATGCTGCTAAACCGCGATAAGTAGTTGCTCTTCAAACAATTTTTTACTTAAGCCTATGATTGTTACTGGACTAGGTCCAAGACTAGATTTAGATGAAAGTTTAAAAAAAATCTTCTAGTTTGATTAATTCTATGCTTAAGATCAAAATTGAATAAAAATGTTTAGTTGTAAACCCCTTGAAATTGTAAATGTACGAAAAACCTTGACCATATAATGCTGCAACCTTTTCGCTCTTATTCCGTTTTAAAAAAATGAGGTAAAAGCTATAAAAAGCGTCTGGCCTTGATGACATATCCTTAAAAGCACGATAAATTACAAATTTTATTAGTAATTCTCTTTAATCTAGAAGCATTCTTCAAGTCAGATTTCCTTCTGTGAATTTTCTATTTGGTTTTTGCGTGTTTGTATTCCAATGTTAGACAAACTTACTCCAATGTACGTACGTAACATTCTGTTTGATTTATATCCTTTGCCTCATATCTATAATTTAGAACTAATAGTACTGTGCAATTCCTCTCCTGAAAAACATACATAAATGCCATATTCTTCCCCACTCGCACACCCAATCTCTGGGTCAAGATTCCATTGTACTGATAGAAGCCACAAATAATGTGAATTGTATGTTAAATGAAAATTAAGTCTAATCTACATTGTATTGATGGTGGATTTCAGGAGTATAAGGTGGTTAAATTGAGTCATTCTATATGCTAATACATTCCTATTCTATTAGGGGTTTGCTCATGATAAGGGACGCACCTATATGTGTGTTACACCTTGTTCGGAAATAAGATGTTACATAGTTTGGGTGAGATTTAATTGGGACAAACATCCACCCACATGCAAACAATCATATTATTCTGTTCCTCTCCTATGTACCAGAAATCTTGTCATTTGGCTTTCCTTCTTGTTGTGCACAACACCTACACATTAACCTATTGATGTTTGTATGATGCATTTCATTTAATGAATAAAGGAATAATAATAACAAATAAAAAGAGAAAGCAAAACATTCTGGAAAATATTTTATTCTTTGAATATTTTACTTTATAAATAAATTGTATCTTTGAACCTATTTAAAGTTTTAAATTGATTTTTGATTTTATTTTTATTTTAAAAAAATTGTTAAATTTGTAAAATTAATATTAAATAAAAAAAACAACTTGAATAAGATCAAAATAGAATTGAAAAGTGTCAGCTGAAATATTTAAACATTTATTTTTTTTTATTATATCGGGTTTCATCTAAAAGATGATTTCCCCTTTAAACATTTCTCTAAAGAGTTTTATTAAATATTTTTCAAATTTTTTTTTCTTTTAAATTCTCCTCTTATACTTTTACTTCACAATTTAAAATTTAAAATTGAGTTTTAGACGCTCTACTTGGAAATAGGAAGCGGCATGAATTTTTAAAATTAATTAATAATAGATGAAAAAACTTTCATTTCATAGGGAAAATTTAAAATTAGAAACTAGAACAACTTGCTTGTAGTATATGAAGGTATTTAAATAAATCGATTAATCAGGAAAAAAAATGTAATTGAGGCTAATTTTGTATTCTCTTTTAGAGGAAACTTTTCAATAAATTGTTTCTAATTATTGATTCTATGTGTGTTTTCACGTCGTAACATAAAAGCTCCGAGCTTTTAATGAAATTGTTTATAAAGTAGATATGTGTACATATATAGTTCTAATAATATAGTACAACGGAGAATATAATTAAATTACAGACCCATAGTGAAATCCCAAATGGAACATATTTACTTGATATTCCACAGAAAGAGCTAATACCAACTAAATTATTTTTATAAAACTTTCCCTGCGTTTAGTCTTTACTGAGAATGAGCTCCATGGATATGAACATAATAACAATGTGTTGCATTATTCAAAGCTATTGCATTAATTTTGAAATAAAAGCTTTTGCAGTTACGCTGAAAAGGCTTTTGTGATGTTATTTATTGTTCTAATTCCAGGGAAACATACATAGCGAGGAATTTATTACTAAAGCGATGCAAACACTTGAGTAAATACAATAATTAGTTTCCTAGATGCCATGCCCCTCAACCATATAACATTTTCTTTTCATCTCGGGATGCCTTTCGCATCCATTTTAGACGTGGTGTGTTTACTGCGGGCTAGAAACTTAAATGATGTGGGGCTCAGTGACAGATGATGGGGGAATACAGCGAACATCCGAGTCTGGAAACTCCATTGAGTGTTTGTCATCCGTCCGTAGGCAAACACAACAAGAAAGCAATGGTGAAACATCTTCGCTAATTGATAATTAATTTTCCAATTGAGACACACACACACAAGGGAAATTCCCAAGATGCTAACATGTGATGGAAATTTCAATTGTGCCACGCATTAATATTTATATACCTACTATATATTTTCACAGTATGGGAATGAGGCTATGAACTCGTACACATTATATAGGGGAGGTTATAGCAAAGAGTACAGTGTTGGTATAATTAAATTATGATATAATAATTCCTCAGCGAGAATATAGAGCTATTCCATGGAGTAAGGTTTGGTATGTAAACAGTTGGAACTTTGCTCACTCTTTCATCGTCATTCTTAATAAATCTATCTCTTGTACCACCCTGCAGATGCTCCTTAACCAGGACACTGAAAAAAACTTAAACTTATGGAATTGCATCGTGAAGATAAATCTTCAGTTTTTAATTGTTTTAATTTAAAATCTTATTTTGTTATCCTTATTTAAGGGATAATATCTAGGCTTTTGAAAGTTTTTTTTTTTGTTTTTTTGACTTTAAAGCTTCAAAACACTTTAAGAAAAAGAAACAGCTTCATTCAGCTTAAAATGACTTAACCAATCAATTTAAATTAACTCAATTTAGGTCAGAGAAAATTGAATAAAAGAATACCCTTCTTCCATTTTTATCAGTGATCAGTTTGCATTGAATTTCAGAATCCACCATCGTTCCATCTACTTTCTTCGGAATGGAGCAAAAAGTCCGCAAAGTGCATACAAATGAGCATCTTTGAGATATTTTACATAAGCAAACACCATTTTATGCATTTTTTATTATTCAGCAGTATGCTGAAATGCATCCCCAGAAACGCAGAGAAAAAGTCGCAAAGGGTTTTGTGGTGTGGGGCAAAACATTAATATCCAATGATGTATCTGAAGAATTGTCAAAGAGTGCTGTGTACTTTGAGATATGATACTTTTCATGAAATATATCCTTCATATATGCAAATCCTCTACATTTTCCCATCATGGGGTAAAATCCATTTGAAGCACACGGGGTGAGTTATTCTATGCCCGCTAATACTAATTTAATTCTAATTGAAATGTGGTGGATTTTCACTTCCAAATGCCCCAAGCGAGTCAATTTTTGCTATCTTGAATAAATATAGGGGTTTTACATAGTCAGTGTTCTTTTCCTTTACGTAAGCTCGTGGTGGTAGTAAGAATAACGCTGATGCAAAATCATTTTACGTTAAATTCATTCGTTTTATACGTTTATACGATTTTTAGCCGGAAAATTGCTAATACCTTCAAATAATATCCAATAAAGAAAAAAATAATAATCATCCGGGGACAAATATCAAAAATTTTCTTCTTCCGTTGCCACAATTCAATTAAAATTTTACTTTCTATTTTATATAAAAAAAAAACTATTTAAAATTAAATTCACACAGAACTGAATTTTACTCGGCGCAATCGGCATACTTTTATGCGAGTTTTCTCTCTACTATTGATAAAATATTGAGAAATTTATAACAAAAACTTTCAATTTGAAATGAATTTGAGCAAAATCGGTTAAGCAGAACTATCGATTTTAGAGCTTTAAAAATACAAGATGTTTTCAAATGGCTATAATCAAAAATAAATCGATTCAAATTTTTTTAAGCTGTGTTGAGGTCTGACTTAACAAACTGAATCATAAGAAATAAACTATTTTAAACCCGATAAAATTACGTTTAAAGTTAAATTGAGTTTAGATTTGCTAAAACGTGAAGTATAAATTCTATGTCGCGTAGAGAAAACCAAAAAAAACCACAAAGAAATATTTTTTATGTTTCAATTTAGATGTAATCTTCCTTTCCGAAAAATCCTTTGAATACACTTTACTAAAGTTTTGAATTTGCATAATTTCTCCTTAAAAATGTCTCAAAGAAACTATTTCTCTACATTTCTTATTATTTAACCTTAATTAGTACAATTTCTCTACCAAAACTAAGATATTCCTGTCAAGGTGTTGGTGTGAAAATTCAAGAGGAAAAAAAAAGATAAAAACTTTTTCAAAGTGCAGCATGTAAAGTTACGCGAAGAAATGACCAAGAAGTGTGACTTTTTCTCTTGCAATTAACTAGAAATTGTGCAAAATGCAAATTAAGAAGTTTTCATCTCAACCCCTCTGCCCATGCGAAAGAAACTTAAATCCTCCTCCATTGTATTAGCATTAAATTCTCAGAGACACAACCACCAGTGTCTTTCTATGCGGAGGACACTATCTCCTTCCACGGGAATGGTTGTATTCCATTGTAGTCAACATGAGCATCATTTTGGGAGTTGATTGTGGCCTCTGGTGATATTTAAAATATGCAAATTCTAATTAGAATGCTCTTATTTTCCACTGATTGGATTACAAAGGTTATTTTCTCATCCTTCTCTTTCATCATGAAAAAAAAAATTGGTATCACCCAATACTCACACCACCCATCCCCTTCCCCTCCGTGGTGTTGAGTTAAGGGTGAAAAAGAGCGCGTGTGGGCTGTTGGAAGAAGTTGGCCAAAAAGTGATTTTTAAATGCCACAGAAAGGAATTTTCTTTATAAATTTCCCATAAATCCCCTCCGTATTATTCAGCCTGAGAGAATGGCATGATTCTTTTTCTCCCAATTGCTGTGAGTATTTATTCGGCCCATCCACCGTGCGAGAAACTCCAATGGGGGTTTTCTCTGCAAAATGTCCCGAAACAATGGGAAAAAGGAGTTTTGCGGATGAGGAAATTACAAGTTAAATGGCTTTCAAGTTCACTCCTCCACGAGTTTGAATTAAAATACATAGAAACATAAATTTGCTAAGGCCTCCCAAGGGCCCAATGCCATTAACCGGAATGCTTTATAGGGCGTGCATGGAATTGAGTACCTACTTTTCCTTCTGCAAATACCCATTTTATTTAAGTGTATTTGCTCAATGCTAAAAGTTTATTTAATCATTTCAAATAATAATTATCGCGGTCATACACAAAACCTCCCACTCTGACAAGCTACAGGCTGCTAAAAAAGACTTTTTTGAGGGTGTACCAACCCCTTGCTATGTATACTTTGGTTTCCTATTATCTCGGCAGCAGCGCGTGTGCATCTTTCGTCCCGGGATATTTGAAAAGTATTGAGGAAAATGTTTCTATTTTATTCTGCTTTCATTTTGCATGAGCATAACTAAACAAGCCTTTTGTGGTGGAATTGTTTTCACTTCAGACCCCTTATCAAAAGCTAAAAGTTTCTGTAAGGAGATGTGAGCTGAAGAGGCTGATAAAAGGGAAAATTATTAAGGAATATTTTTTATTGTTAAAAATTAAAATGAAATGCAAAAGAATTAAATTAGAATTTAAGGAATCCTCGACATAGCTTCTTAAGGAAAAATATTAAGCTTCAACATAAAGGTTATTTATTATATTTGATGAGCCGCTTTATATTTTAAATTTTCCTCAAAAGAACGTCTTATTATTCAGAGTGAATAATAAGAATAACACAGACAAGACTGAAATTGATTTCTTGTGTTGCGAAAATCTCCTTTGGCGCTTTGCTAAGTACACAAAAATTTTTGTCGAAAGATTTGTTGTGGATATTTCTGTGGGATCAATTCATCTTTCGTGTATGGAAATGAAAACAGACTTGACAAAAAAAAATGTTGTCCAAAAAGCCTCTGCTCGTGAAGTTTGCGAGACATTTTGTACGCCCAAAGTCCTCAAAAAAAAATATAGCTATGTGAAGAATCCTTCATCAAACTCTCCTCGCGCCAATCTCTTTGCCCACACTCCCAACCGTGCTGCTTGACATGCATGAGATTTTTATTCGTCTCTCAGGCTAAAAGAATTCCCGTCTCACCCAATTTTTCTCGCCCCATACAACTCCGTCGCTCCTTCATACATTGAGTCAAAATCCAATAGAGGTTTTGTATAGCAGGCAATGTGAAGATGGAGAAATAAGAAATCTATAGGAAACTGTTGCTGCGAGAAATTCGCCCAATTGGATCAAGATTGGTCTCCATGGAATTTATTTCTAATATCATTGACGGTGTGTCCTTCTGCCGGAGGCGATGGCTTATCGGTGGGGGGTCCCCGGTGGGTGGTTTTCGGGGCGTAATCCCCACGGTGACACACATCAGAATACAAACTCGATTCATTTTAATCCGATGTCGATAGGTAATGCCCACAGGATGGGGAAGGTCAGATACAGAGAGACAGATATATGGAGTCCCCCAAGAGTTGGGACCCACTGAGTGAGGGTGACAGATGCGTTGCCGAGAGGTGATTCATGTTGGAAGTTTTGGGGGTTTCTGGGCGCCGGGGTTATGGCTTTTCCGTCATGCTGCTTTAAGTGGAAGGAATTAATTCTGGATTTGAAACTCAATATTGCGTTGTAGGGTAAAAAGCTCAATTTTAGAGCTTTTTTTCTGAGAATTATTTGAGCTTTTTCTAACACATACATACCTAGGTTCTTTACAACACTTCTAGGACTCTCGAATAATTTAGAAAATCATAAAAAGAACATCATAATCCAAATAGGATTTTCCTTAAGACAACACTTTCGTATTGATTTCGGTTAACCTTTTGAATATGGAATTTGTTCTCAGAATGTGGTTTGCTGTGAGAATCCATTCCATATTGGACACTTCAGGCTCAATAATGTTGAATTTTGGGTAAATTAAGTATGAACATAGCCCCCAATGACATGGGGTATTTGCCATCCGTAGCCTCTACTTAAAATATTTACAGACATACCTAACCCACACTGACCTGGGGATTGCGAGGGGGCCCCTTGTGTAAATTTTAGTGCAACCCCCAACCTCATGGGATTACTTCGTCTCATCGGCCAGCAGACATAAAGGTATTATATGTGAATTGTGAATGTCGTATTGATTTTATGCCAATCCCGAGACTACTACTCGCCCAAAAGTACCCGCGCTCACCTTCTGTCGACACATCCTGGAGATGCTGTGATGAACCTCACGGATGGCTCTCGCAGAGCATCCTCTAAATCAATCATGTTTAGCAAGTATTGTCATGTTGTTATTGATAAATACACACAGTAGCTTTCGCCTTGGAATGGTTTGAAATCCCAGTATTTAGGCCTTGACACAGTGAAAGTGGATTAGTGAAGCGACTTGTATATAGAGAGAGGGAAGATGTGTCATTAGACAAGCAGATTTTCCCGCTTAAGGCCCTTCGTATTTCCCCACAAAGAGCCAAAGTCTATCCTCATGTCACTGAGAGAATCGTAGTATTTAGCACCAGCTCTATTGCGATATCTATGGGTTTAATTATCAACATTCCAATATGCTTTACCTTCACTAATTCCTTCCGCACATTATTTAGTGCAGGACCAAAATGTAAATCTACTTGCTATGTGTGTCTGTTTAAATTATTGAATTCCGAAAAGCTTTCATTAATTTTCAGCACTACCTAACACACACAGGCAAACGTACCTCTCAATAAATTACTTCGATCCCATATGGGATTGTGGGAGGGGAGAGAAAAAAGGTTTCCCCAAATGGGGTAAAATTCCTCCAGACTTTCCACTAAATAAACTATCAGAAATTCACCTAATTAAATCGATAATGTGTCCTGGAAGCTAATTTCTCTTTCACCCCCGTAAGGGATGGTTCGGGAGTGATGTTTCTGGTGGTTGCGACAGGGGAGGGTTTGTGAAAATTTTGTGAATATAACTTTGTACACTTTTGAGAAGCCACAATAGCAACCCCAATTGTAGCCACATAGAACAGGGGGCGGAGTGGGAATTCGTGAGATCTTGTCGACAGAGATTCCACCACAAATTACTAATGCGTCCTGAATAATTCATTAGCTATAATCAATTTCAAACAAAACCCTCCACTTCTTACACATTTGGCAGTATACGCGACGGGAGGAACTATAACGTGAGAATTGTATTCCCGAAGCATCCAACAGAGTTGAAATTTCTCTACCACCAAAGCGCGTCCGCCCCATACAAACCATTATTCCGCTCCAGTCACACTAGAACCCTTCCTGTTCCGTTGCGGGAATCGAACTTCCAAAGTGTGTATACGGAGGTTCCCTTTCATGCCTCTGATTTCCATATAGGCACAGACCCCTAGTGTAATAGTTTATTAATACTTCAGTACTTAAGTTTTGTGGGTATATGAGAAATTCTGTGGGATGAGGTTGTCGGGATAACAAAGGCAACTCCAAGGGCCAACACACATATTGCCCAATTTGCTGGTTTCCGCTGGAGTTAATTTGCACCAGGATTTCCCACTTGCAAGTTGAGAAGTGTTTTACACACACACACACCAAGTTGCCTGACTATATATAAACCATCCCTTCTTTAGTCCTACAACTAAAACTATACCTTCTATTTGAACTTTTGTTATATTGGTTTAGGATCAAATCAATGCAATGTGAGTAGCCTACAGGTGGATTTTGTATACCTTTGCAAAGAGTTAGATTATTAAGATTTAAGCTTTATCCTTCAAGTTGATTATATCGTTACGTACGGTGAGGGTCTAAATTAAAAGATTTATAGTGTAATTAAGTCATTAAGCGTTGGTTTGATCTTTAATTTATTACTCCTGTTTTAGTTTTCCTTTTGTACTAACTATTTTTCTTATTCTTTCCAGGTATGTGAATCCTAATGGATAAATTAATCACTTGGAAATCTGTTCTGTAAGTAGAGGATTAGGGTAAGAACATGAGTAAAAATAGGCTAATAACAAGGTTTGATAAAACATTAAGATGTTTTAACAGAGTTAAACTTAATTGGCTAAACCTGAGAAATTCTTTTTGTTTATTTGGAAAATTAATTTTTTTTAACTTAAAAGCTTAGAAAAGCTTTAAAACTTTTTATTTTCTCAAAAATTAAAATAGGTTTGACAAAAGAAAAAAATTATTAGATCTTACGCAAAATTAAAAGTATTTTGGCTAAGAATTGACTTTTCTAAAAGCATTTCTGAAAACAATCTTTGCAAAAATAAATAAATTCTAAACATATTCAAGTCAAAACGTATTTTTTACGCACCCTAATCATTAATTTTGTGCTTACTAAACTATACGTATTGATGTAAATTTTAAAGTGAATTCCCGATAGGTCGCAACCTAACATGAAGAGCTTTTTTAATTAATCAGAAATTAAATTATGATTCGGAATAAAGTTTTCCTACGACGTTACAAACAAATTATTCAAATTCCTACAAATTTATTCAAAAACTACCCCTATGGAATGCGAATAAATATGAATTAATAACGAGTATAGGTATATCATAACTTTAGAATTGTTTGCTGACTTTTTTAATTGATAGTTCCCTTAAAGTGAGGGTGTAATTTAAATTACAAACTGTCCCTTCGCCTTTGATTAATTCATATCTCAATGACCTCTACAGAGAAAAAAAAACATGAAAATCATTATTGTTACAAAACCCCGAAAATTACAAAACCTTTAAAAGGGGATTGATTTGTAGTGAAAAATTTCGCTCATTTTTCATTTGCGTGTTGGATTGAAAATCACATCATTATACGAGCGAAGGCCCCGTGCTGTTGCTACCCCAACAAAAGTTGGAGGGTGTTTTCCGCTTCCTGCAAAAAAATACAATTCTTAATTTCTTCAACCCTTTGTTCCCCAAAGTCATTTATTTTACGCTCCCGTAATTTCATTCATAGACTTTTTTCACATTTTGTCGTGTCGCATATGGGCTGTTGGATGGTACATTTTGTTAAGGGGCAAAGACTTGGGTGTGGAGAGTTAGTGCCATTCTGCAGTATCATACTGCCCCCCATACCCATTCCCTTGGAAATATTTCCCGTCATGGATCTTCACAGTAATGGAGACGTCCCCATTGCGGGAAAGGAAAAATAGACAAGCACACGGAATTCCTCCGGGAAATGTTTTGCAAAAGAATTGACGCAAATTAGGTGAAAAATTCAGGCATCAAAGAACAGCAGAATCATGCTCTGGATGCACAAGAAATTTCAAATATTCTCTCTCTCCTTTCCACATTTTACATTACATTTCAAAAGCCATACTAGAGGAGTATACCTCTGAGATATGGTTTTACTTTTAGCGTACGTGTTGCAAAGTTGAAGCACGATGATGGTTTATTTACATCACATACTTGGATACATTTGGAAACTATTCATAATGCTTTCATACATTTCACTGTAATATTTATGATTCTCTTAGGACTTGTGGTTATTTAGGGTATTTCTGTAAAAACAAATTTTAACATTGCAAATTCATGTGTGTTAAAGTGGCAAAAATCAATTAATCAGATTTACTACATACTCATTACAGCTCGTAATGAGATCAATACATAATTATGTTATTATTTTATCAATTAAATTGAATTTAATTTAAATTTCAAAAATTAAATTTAACTGGACATATTTACGTGAAAAAGAATATAAAAGAATTTACATTTTTGAGTATAGAGAAAGCTATTTCCATGAGATCCATTTGGAACTGTACGAATATTCCTACAATTTCAAGTATGTTCACACAATATTCGCCCTAGACATTATGCAAAAAGGCATAGCTCGGGACTGTGATAAAAATCAGATCCAATCCCGTGATTTCGCACTAGAGGGTTGTGCTGGTAGCCGTCGTAATCATGAATAAATTGTTAGGAGTGTATTCGAAAAATGCAAGCTACCCCAGATGCATCTCTTTATTAGTTGCCCAACAGTGCTCAAACCCTCGCTATATGTACAACATATCTTGCGCATAGCCCGTGTACAGCTGGGATAGAGGCAACAAATTTTATTCCATCAACGTGGTATTCATAAATAACACATCACTTTTATTTATATTTATGGAATGGTATCGCAAATGTTCGCCACTGCATACGGATCAACCCCCAGACAGGGCTGCAGTGAGGCATACGGGCTAGGGGTTGGGGTGTGTTACTGGTGCGAAAAAAACCCCACCCCATGTCAATACCATTGCTGTTCCTGATCATGCAGTTCGATTCCATTACAAATGCTTCTACATTTCAGCTCTGCACACACTCGGGAGTCACACAATGCATTTTTATAGTTGCACGAAAAGTTGAATTGAGGATGGGGGTGGTGTGTGTGACCAAATGGGGGTTGTTTTTCTGCCATGATGACAGTGTCATATATGTAGATTTGATGCTAAAAACACTGCGATGTGGTACTCTTTTCGCCATCGACATGAGCAGCATAAAATTGCATTCGCAGTGTGTGTGTGTGTGTTTTGACTTAGAGCTATGTTACAAGAGTTAATCATATCTAAAACAACGAGTATATATCTATGAAAGAGCACGGAATACTCGTGAGCGTCAGGTGGTGAATGCATAAATAAAAAAAAAAAGTTATCATCAACCCCTCGCACATAGTATACCTATAGGTATATTGTGCATTACTTAATCAGTTTTATGTAATGAATATTAAATGTTGAAATGCAATTCCGAGAATTAATTTAAATATTTATTTTATCTGTTCGTTATTATTTACAAAAATACATAGGTTGTGTACAGAGTAAGAGAAATGTTTCAATAACATCGAAAATCATTTAAATTATACAGAACTGCATACCAAATGCAATACGAACGACTGATTAATGAGTTTTTTCCATTGAGGTTTTTTTTTAATTTTAGTAATATTTTTATTTAAAGTTGATTCTAATGTTTGTTAATGAAGTGTTTTATTTATTGACGCTTAATCTAAGAAAACAATCTTTAAGCTTGAACTTCTTTAAATGTTTTTAAATCTAAAGTGATATTTTGGTGAAGAAGAAATGAAGGAAATAACATTAATTATTAATTAAAAATAAATATTTAATGTTGAGTGTAAAGACCTATTCAAGACATTTAAAGGTTACATAAAATGTCAATATTTCTACCGGATGTGTAAACAAATACCTACATTTGTAGCTTAAAAATTTCCTTTTCCTTTCTGAATATAAGCTCCATACCTACATATGTATATTTCTAAGGTAAATAATGCTTTACTTTACACCAAAGGCAGGTATTTCTGACTCAATTTAATTTATTTTAAAATTTCTCTATTTCATTGTAAATCAACTTACACAGTATATATGACCAAAATACCAGGGCAAAAAGCGCAAGCTTTAGCACTCGCTTTAGCTGAAAATTGCAGCGATAAACGTCTCATGGAAAATGGTGTTCACGTGAAGAAGGTTTCGGCGATTTTATGGGAAATTGTTTAATTAATTTAACTATCGCTCCGTTTAATTCCTCTTTCGTGAATGCAGGTCATTTTAATTAGGGGTACCTCACGTTCTACGACACGAGTTTGGGAACTGCGGTCGGAAAGTTGATGGAAATACGATGGAATATAAGCGTGTGACGGGATTTTTCTCCATACTCACACACATATATGAATACTTTTTTGGCAGAGGGATTTTCGGAGTGCTCAAGGAATATTAACAACATTTAATTACATTTCACAGGAGCTTTCGTGTAACTTTTTCCACGTATATGGCTCTTTGGGATTCCCAGTGCGACATCATCTACTGCGGCGTGATGCTATTTGTGCTTTTGGGAGCTTTTCCGGATGCCAAAAGCACCCAATGCTATCTCTCCCCCTTTTATGGAACGCAGACAATTTAATATTAAAATCATTTACAAGTCACACAATTCTTGGCATGTTCGCAACAGGGGGGAATTTCGGTGTTTTAAGGGGGGCTGTACTTGCACAAAAACCTCAATCAGAAATTCAAAACATGGCAAAACGCCACTTTCTTCCGTGAGACAACTAAAGAAACAACCACCCCCTCGCCCCACGCGCTCTCTCAACCCCTTAAAGGTTTTTTCGGATGGGGGCTAATGTTTAATTATGAATTCCCATGGGTAAATGGTGAATGAGGAAAAGTTCTTCACATATTTGAAGAGAAACAACTCGGCGTTATTCTGCCGGATGGTTACGCGTAAAATGTTTTTTGAATCAATATTTGATAAAACATTTCGTGCGTTGCCTCAGTAAACAACCCGGCGACTCCACTGTGAGCTATGTAAGTAATGCCATTGTAGATGAAACCATTTGCTAGCGGGATGGCTTCCACCACGCGGGAAATTCCCATTGAAAATTCATTTTGATTCCCTCTACACGGAAACATTAGAGATGTACTCCCCGTGTGTCATTTCACACCCCCTCAAAAACTCACACCCCTTTTTTCCTGCGTAAAGCAATATGACCCGATCCCCAGAGCCCACGTCAGGGCATCCCGAGTACCCTACTTGATGCCAATGAAAAAGCACACGAGTGCCAACCTTTTCACCTCTCTCTCTCTGTGCGTAACACGAGGAGCAGTGTTGGGATATATTTCCAGCAGTGTTCGTGAAATCCTATACTCCCCTATTCTTGCCATTTGTTTAATGTTCCCTTCCAGATTTTTTTATAGTCACCCCCCGCCCACTTTGGGTCTTGGCATTTGTGAGTATTTTCGCACATTTTTCGAGTGAATTTTGTGCCAAAGTGGAGAGCATCAGGAGTGGGCGCATGGATAACAAAAAAGTGAATAAACAAATTACACGAGTGAGGAGTTGAATGGCAAATGCAAGAATTTCTCATACTCGAAAGTTCATCTTTTGAGCTGCCTTTTCAACTTGAATGTGTGTGTCCAATTTACAAAAGAAAAGCTCAAAGCTCTCTAAATGATACTTTTAGCTGGGAATTTGGATGTCCAAAGCACCCAGTTTGGTATACTTTATCAACCGGATACAACACTCTGTGAGTTGGATTCAAAAAGTTTTAATTTTATGGATGGGAAGTGTGATGAAATTCTATACAATTCCTGCAGAAAAGGATGGATTCTCTGCCGGGAAAATTTTCACGATTTTCACAGAAAAAACATTTTTTCTATGTAGCTAAATTGTAGCATTTATTTAGGTCTTTAATCTGTACTTAAATTGATTCTGTATTTGTTAGCATTTCTTGTTTGCGATTTTTATATGAAAAATAACCCATTTACTTGCTAAGAAAAATCATCCTATAGAAGCTTTATGAATTCAATTTATTGAAAAAACATATTCAACATTCAAGGAATAATCTAAACGACTCACGAATTTCAAATTTTGTACAAAATATAGATTTAAATTGCCCATTTCCGCTATATTACGGATGAAAAATGTAACTTTATGATTTTTATCTATGAAAGTAATGCCTTCCTTTGCGCTTACAATTGATAGCGATTTCACTTCATGATCACATATTCAAACATTTTTCGTGGAAAAAAAAACGATGAGAAAAGGAATTATTCAGAAGGAAGAGATTGATTTTCTGTTGACTTTCGGAATAAGAGTTCAAGGTTATACGAAAAGCATCTTTTGCCGATATCCGGCATGTGTGTGTATTCCTATGCTCGAATATTAGGGTGGAAAAGCCATAGAGGTATCGCAATATTGGAGCAATTGTGGATGAAAAGTCTTCCCTTGTCGCATCAAGTCGAGGGAAAAATTAAATTTTCCCCATAAATTATACTTTCATGCCCTTTTGCCATCGAATAGGGGGAATTTTTTTTTCATGGCTTTTATCCTTGAAAGGGGATTTCTTCTTCTTCGGAGATGATAGATGCCTGTGCACAGTAGACTTGTCAACCCCTTTGATTTTATGTCTTCGCCCCGTGGGGGGTTAGGGCGGATTTGAAGAGAGAAAACTCTAACACTTTGGATAAACACGGGGATACATAAAACTTGAAGATGGCTTAAGAGCTGAAACTGCTAAATACACCAATTCCCCTGGAGAGTAAGAAAATTTCATATGAAGCCTCTTTTTTCACCATCCAAGTGTCTGCAGAGAACAATAAATGGGACCAAAAATTGCACCCCCAATCCTCCTTGGAACTTTTCCTAAAGTCCCTTCTTTTCACTATATGTAACGAATATTAATATTTATGGCTCTAAAAGCATTTTCCATTAATTTTTGAGTACTCCCCCACATGTAAGTACTACTTTTAGCTTTTTTCCAAACCCCTTTAAAAGTTTCTTTTATTCACTTTAATCTTATGGGGTTAGTTGGAGCACGTTCGTAAAATAAATAAGCATAATTTTGAGCTCCAAGGGTAAACATTCAAGTACCATTTAATTCACAACACAACACGGTTCCCATTGTGCAAATAGACCACGTTAATGATTGAAATTTGAATGCGAGTTTAGCCACAAAAAGCATCTTGAATGTACTGGTAAGCTGACCAAGCTTACGAGAGCTGTGTTTCTTTCAGTGTACCAATTTTGTGAGAGCAAACTAGAACGCGAATTAATTTAAATACGCGCAATGTCGGGAAAAGTTGAAAAGTCATACCCTAAGAAATGTTTGGAAGGCCATATCTCGAGAACGGATCCATAGATTTTCATAAATTTTTTTTTGTTTGAAAGGTCTTGAAGTCAGCTATAACATATCGAAAAATGAAAAAAATTTATGTCGCCATTTTCGAAAAATTCGAGTTCGAAATTTTCGAAAACTTTGTTTTCGATTTTAACGCCTCTTGCGGTCATTTCTCGAAGTTGCAATGTTCTAGACATTTATAGGGTTTCACGAAACCTTTCATTTGCGCTTGAGTTGATCAAGATCGGACTTGTAGAACCCGAGATATGACATGCTAACTTCAGAAGGCTATATCTCGAGAACGGCGACATAGATTTTCTTCATTTTTGGCATGGAGCTAGATAATATAGTCAGCTACAACATATCAAAAAATGAAGAAAATCGATAATGGCGTTTTCGAGATATTCATCGAAAACTCATCGAAAATTTTGTTTTTGATTTTTGGCCCCCTAGCGGTCACTTTTGAAACTTTAGATGTTCTAGAGAGTTGTAGGGTTTGTTGAGTTCTTTCATTTGACCCCGGGTTGATCAAAATCGCTCAAGCCGTTTTCGAGTTATGGACGATTTTCGATGATAAATTGTAGCGGCTATATTGACTAAACGGCTTGACCGATTTTCGAAAATGAAGTATCGTTGGAAAGCTCTTGATGGTCCCTACAACATATCAAAATTTCAGCCCTCTAGCTATAATAGCGGCTGAGATATAGCGAAAACAAAATTTTGAGGTTATTCAAAATGGCGGACAAGAAGAATCACAGCCCGTAAGTGAAACTTACCATGTACATTCCCTTTTCTCCTTAATCTGTACCATGCAGCTATATATATTTATATTTTACCGTTATATTTTACTTTACATTTATATTTATATTTATATACCTTATATATAAGTTTTATAATGGAAGGGGTTTTAGAATGATTTCCTAGAATACGCTTTTTTATATATAGAATTTTCTTTACGCAGAATTTTGCATCATATAGGGGAGGGCGGGGCTAATAAAGTCACTTAAGGGTTTGGAAAAAGCTTAAAATATCATATTTCCTAGCTAGATAGAACAAAATGATCTGAGAAAGAGTTGTAGGGCAGTAAATCTCCTAAAGAAATGAGCTATACATTTTGCTTTATCTGTTTGGGAAATATGATATTTTGAGCTTTTTCTAAACCCTTAAGTGACTTTTTTAACCCCGCTCTCCCCTATAATTTTTGTTGTTGAGTAATTGATGTTTTTTTTAAAGTTTGAAAGAATTCTCTTAAATAAATTGTGGAAAACAATTTTACAACTGTTTTTTCTTAGTTTTTTTTGGCATGAAAATTCCCTTTTCCTTAAAAATTAAAATTTACTTACCGGCCTTGGTGTCAGATTATTTTCGACAAAATAAATCGAAGCTTGAAGGGCACGTGTTGTGGATCAAGCAAATAAAACGAGAAAAATGTACACAAAGCATTTCTGGGAAATTAGCAAGGATTTGGGATGAGTATGTATTTGATTTTATGTTGAACATGAAATGGGCGTCTTGTTGTTCAACATTCTTTTACCATTTTCCCAACCAGATTGGTCTGTTATTGCCAAGAGAGAATTGGAATCTCATGGCATGAGAAAGTTGTTCTCAGTGTCAAGCCTATCCGATTGATTTATTGGATGCTGATTGAGTTTCACGCACATCTCTCGGGTCATGCTGAGCTTTGGGTGAGCGAAAAGTGAGGAAGCAGGGAAAAAAACTAATCCCAGGGCGTCCTCTTTCGTGTGAATAGAATCGTAAAGCGTCACCATAGACTATGCGGAGATAGAGCTTTGCCGTCTAGGAAGGGAATTACTTAAAAGCAACACTTTGTTGGTTGGTGCCAAAAAGATTTTCTCTCTCAGCAATGCTTTCATTTTTTTTCCGCGGAGAAAGAACGGATTATTCGTATTCATCCCACGTCTCACCATATGTGCGTATTATGTATTTATCCTAAATCATATCCTCGTCTTCGAACAGCCTATGGATACACACAGTCCCACAAACCCAGGATGGGAAAAATATGTTTTATTTAAATGCACATATACGTACATTCACATATTTTTTCTCATTCTTGATTTAAATTTCAAATTTATTGACTCTCCTCGCATTTTCCCGATATTTTTCTCTCTTTGGCGCTGCCGCCTCTTCTTCATCACTTTCCACATCCCCGAGAGCTTTTCCATGTGATGAGGAGGAAGACGGAAGAGTTCGGGTGCTTCCTTTGGCCCCAAGGGACCGTGCAGGAGGTTTTGTGAATTTGTGGCCGTAACACTTTTCTTTGGCACATATAAATTTGCGTAAAATGTATATTTCTTCTGCCACCCCCGGGGAAGGAATTCCCCCAAAAATTGGCGACAATTCCTTATATATAGTATATGTATATAGCAGGGAAGGGTGAGTGACACTGAGGTTTCATGAGAATTCACCCGCGACGGTGTCCTTTTTGATTATATTGCTCAATAAATAAAGCGAGGGAGAGAGAGAAGCTGTCTTTTGCATATTTTTTTTTCGCTGGTTCAAGGAAAATTTCGCAGACTTTCCATCAAGGTGTAAGGAATGATACAAGGGTGGGAGTGAGAAGTGAACTTTCGTCATCATTAAAATTGTAAATGGTTTAACTGAAAAATAACTTCCTGGAATTTTCTCAGTAGGTATATAGGCAGGAAAAAGCTGAATAACTGAATGAAAAATCTTCTTTTATTCTTAGAAAAGAAAATCCTTTTGAGCTTTGAGGGCTGTAAGACAGATTAAATATCATCAAACATTTCCTTTTGTATGTAAAATAATTTTCTAATGTTGCGTAAAATTGATTTTGGTGCACCAATTTAGGCACCATAAAACCACTATTTGCGCATTTGTTTTCAGATAATTCCCACAAAAGCTAAAACCCCCAACTGATACTGCTAGAAATCACCAAAGTTTCTAATTACATCCAAACAAAAGAGCCATATTCTGTGAGTAAAAGCTCCCCACAGCTGTCACGTGGAATAACACTCTGATGGCGAAGTACCCAATGTGAAAGCCCCCATTGAAATTTTCCATTCAGTTCAGCCCCAGGTGAGAGTCTCGGCGGTGAAAACATGGCAGGAAGCGAACGGATAGCTGACTTCCTGTCGTACGTATACAAAAAGATACTCTATCGCTTTGGGATGGATGACGCTGGTAGGTAACTGATCTCATTATGTTGTTTAATGCACCCTCTGTGATTGTTGCCATTGAATGGTTTTCCAGCACCATGGTCCCCAATTGAATAAGCTGCGTCGTTGCACGTCAAACTGTCGGAGAGTGCACCATGAGATGGGAGTGAAAGTTTGCTCCTCTGCAAATTTAATTATTCCACCATAATAAGATCTCGTATATTAGCACGAGTAAAGAGAGAGAACTCCACCGAGGCGCGCCTTTTCTGCACGACACTTTTTCACCACGAGGTATATACTTTCGCCTCTCGCAAGAATTTCATATAAACTGGCAACAATAAAATGATTTAAGAATGTGGGTATCAAGGATGAAGAGTTGCTGTATAGTGTATTTGATGTGACTTTGTGAACAAACCACTAAGAATTTTCGCTTTTGCAAAATAATCTAGATATGAAGCGAAATTGCTCCACATTCTCTATCATGAGGGAAATTCCCACCCACATACAGCTGGTACTTTCGCTAGGAAAAGCGCAGGGGGATGAAGGGGGGTTGGTGCATATGAAAATTGTGTTTTTCATTACAGAACCAAGGGGTGTGTGTGTGGTGCGCGCTAGGCAACTTTGAGTGGTAATCAACATTAAAGTAGGTTACCCAGGAACTCCCACTCAACTGAAAGAAAATGACGAGGCATTAGCCGTGCAGAGAGTTGCATCAAGAGCGCTCCGTCTCGTGGATCCTCTGGCGCGTTGTAGTAAATTACCATAATATTTTTTCAACTTAAAGATACGTCTGTGTCTGCTTCTCATTTCACACACCATTTAAATTGAGACACCCCCTTGCCATACCCCTTGAGAAGCTTACGTGATATGTGGGCTCACCCATATACATATATACCCGTATATAGAGTTGAAAGCTCAATAGATTCATGATTTTAATGTTCGTTGTATCAGAATAATTTGAAAGCTTTGTTTAAATCGAAATTGTTTTGTTTGTCGTTAGTTTTAACTGAGGGGTAGTTCTTCTAGAGGAGTTCATTCATTTTAGGACTCTTGTGGCAATTTGCAGAGGCACATGTCAGACAAAGAAAAGTTTAGTATCCAAAGACGCTTAATGAGTCTTAATCTTCTAAATTTAGTGACTTCCTTCTGGGTTTTGTTTAAAGCTTTTGCTTTGAAAGTTCCTTTTTCTTTCATTAAAATTTCAACAGTACCACCCTTATTCCCCAGCATTATGAGCTTTACTCTGTTGGACATCATGTGGTCATTTTCCCCGTTATTGATTCAAGGGAAGGAAAACTCCGAAACTAGACCAAAATTTAACGAGGAAAGTCAAAGAGTGACCTATTTCAAATTTCTAGAAATATTTTATCTAGGTTCAAACCATGATTTCCCATGCCACCTCTCCTCTGGTTTATTTTTCCAGTTAGCTCAAACGTCATTACTGTAGTTAATTTTTAAAATTTATATTTCTAATTTAATTAAGTTCAGTGTCTTTCAACTCTGTTTTCTACTTTTCCCGCCTAGTGTCGGGAAGTGAATGGGATGCGGGATGGCGGATGACGAGAACTGAGTGGAGTTTATACGCTTTGGCGCTTCAAATAGCCACTTTTTTAGCGTTCTCTGTCACTACTGTCCTATTTAGACGATATACGCTTGCGAACTTTGCTGTATTATTGTACGACTTTTTCGACCGTGGAGAAATGTTCATTGGAACACTGACTACCACCCACCCTCAGGCAGTACCTACTTTTCTCAACTCAACCCCTCCCCACCACCCATGTACGCTCTGGTGAGAAGATTGGGCGACAAAGTGGCTTTTCTGTATATTAATTTGCGTTTTCTTTGCCGATTTGCATAGCTAAAAGGGAATTCATTATAAATGTTCGTCACTTTTGTGGTACATCCACACCACTGGGGGGATGTGCCTTTTAATTTTCCTTTCCATCCCCTAACATGTCTTTTTCATGAGAGAAATTTCTCTGAAAATATTTTACCATGGGATTAAATACTTCATCTCATTTTCCCTTGGTGTGGGTGCTTCCCATCCATTTTCTATCTCCCACACCTTTTTTGCGGCGGATTAAGAAAAGTCACAAAGACTCGCTTTTTATTTCACTCAGAGAGACAGTTTGTCTTTTGATGTTGTTTCCCTCCCCATACTTTGGTGCCGTGCGGGTAAGGTAAGGTGGTGGACACATCCATAAAAGTCACGTCTTTTTAGCTTCTTGCGGCAAGAGACTACCGCACACGCAGTAGTATGTACCGGAAAACAGGAGGCCGCAGTAAATCTCCCGAGCATCTCCGGTGTCAGATAAGCATTTATAACCATTGAATGGCGTACTCATCTCAATTTGCATTTAACATTCCAATTGGCAGCCGCCTCGGTTGTACGGGAGGAGGCGGATGAGCTTGATATGATCTGGGAGTCGAAAAGCGGAAGAAATTTACTAGAGGAGTGTGACATGAATTATCGCATTTGGACGCCACTTGATGGCAAGAAGCCGGGACTGGGAAATGAGGGAAGTTACTCAGCATCCTGACTGGGAAGAATTGTGGTGGAGATGTGAGGGGGTGAGTTCTCAAAAGCTCCAAACTGTACTAAAGGGAGATTCGCATCAGAACAAATGTATATGTATATTGGGATTGTATTATTTGCAAAATGGGCAAATTATAATGAATTTTAATTGAAGAAACTTCCCAACAAAATATCCCATCACGCCCCCCTCATCCCTGCCCACATCCCTTCGGTATTCTTCCAAGCTATCTCTGTGTGAGTGGTATGGTTTATGAAGTGACACGCTTTTTGGGGGTAAAATAAATTCCAAATTAATGGCTTTTCTCAATTGAAAATGTTCTTTTCTCACTTCAACGCTACCTATGTAAGTCCTCAAGAATTATTTCCAAGACGTGCGTATTCCTTCAATCTTAAGGTCTTCTAGCAGAATTTTAAAGTTAAAAATTATTTTCAAAGTTTTTGAAAATACCTTTACATACTATATTATAATGCTAAAAAAAACTGCACTAACGTCACTTAAAGCATAATGTGAAATGCATTTCAAACTATACATAGTGGAAATGTGAAGCTTTTTTGAATTGAGTTGTGTATTACAAAAGTTTTTTTATTGCGAAAAAAATAGCGCCTGGTAGTGTTAGACTGGCAATATGATAATTAATGGTAATTATGTTTTTTATGCTACTATTAAGTGCACTTTTTTCACCAACTGTGTGAGTGTCTCACGCATTCTGCAACACCTGCAGTAGTCTGCTAAAACATCGTGAGCAGGTGCTGAATTTGCTGAAAGTGTGAAAAGGTAAAGTATAAAATCTGGCTACGTGTTGGACATGATGGACGGGTGAGGAGCTTTTGCGGAACTTCCAACAAATGGTCTTCAGTCTGTGAAAACATTGCTCGGTACATCTCAAACCTTATGGCAAATATCAATGTTGAATGTAATTGATTGACGGAGTTTTTTTTTATCTCAACAAAAGTATAGACTTTCTGACCCATTTTCCGATGAAAGCTTCCCCTTGGCACCTTGGTTTTTCCCCTGCTTTATGTGCTATGTATTTTTTTCTCGGGAAAACTACAACAAAAAAGCATATCCCGGAATCACATAAATTACAATACAACTTTGAACGTTTTCCGGGGAATATACAAAAAAAAAAAACAAAGAAGATTTAAAGGAGATGCTTCCACACAAATAATCCAATGTAAGTCGTCATCCAATTCCTCGAAACATACCACAGTGACACAATACCACATGACACAATAGGGAAGCCTTAGTGGGGAAAAGAGCCAAAACGCAGTTGATGAAACCTTCTAAGAAATTAGTTTGTTTTCCTTGAATGTTTGTGGCTAAAAGTCCCAACATTGAATCGTCTGCAAGACAAGATATTAAAATAAAAGATATTTTGTATGACTTTTCTTGATATTTTGAGCTTTTAATTGCCTTTTAGAGCTTGATGTGTGCTCTATAAATACTGTATTCAGGTAGATTATTTCAATATATTGAATTTTGCAAGGGGATGGTATAACCTGATTTTCTGTGAAGAAAAGTCACTTTTTGTTGAACAAAATGTATGAGGAATTCCCGAATCTCGCTCAATCTCCACCGATTCCCGAGAAAAATTTTAACTTTTTTTATATTAATAATGTTATTTCGATAATGAGATAGGGATCAATTGAAAGCTAATTAAATGTACTTTCGATTGCAAGTGGAATTGTGCAAACTGATCCCTTATTTTGATCGGAAGAACCTGCTGCCTCACGAAAAGTACTGATTTCTCGGGGTTGGGCATCCCCCTGGAATTTTGTAATTAAAAATCATTTTTCTTACGATTCATTTCGAAGATTTTAGAATATTTTTACAGGGTTCGATTTAAGACACTGTTCCTTACAATCAAATTACATGTGCACGTCATTGTGTACATTTTCAAGCATATCTGTGAGTGGCATCCAATAAATGCTTAATGCCGAAAGCTATACGGATGTCAATTATTGACTTCATTTTCCAATGGAATTTTCAGCACTCTTCTTTGATTTGGCAGTACCACAAAGGGGCTGCATATAACCCTTGTGGGTTCACCCATAGGGGATGCGATGGTTTGCTTGTCTCCGCAACTTTCATATGCATCCCCAACCCATGCCAATTGAGCCTACTTTTGGTATTTGAAGGAGTTATAAATAAATTAGACTTTATCGACCAGGCGCCTCCATCGATAGCACGTTTTCCTTTTAACTATTCATCCTATTATCTTTCTCTCCTAAGGGATACTGTAGCTTCCACATAGCTTCAAATGGCAATACAGTGTTGGTTTCGCATCAGTAATTCATTTAATCATCGTCAGGCACTGATGCCATTTGAAACGTGGTCTCAATTTTCCTTTAATTATGAGCTGCTTTCGCAATACATCGTTGGGGGGGTTTGTTGTTCGTTTCCCAGCTACTCAATCTCCCGTCCCTCATTTCGTTTCGCATATAGTGAGAAACGAACCATTCCTGATCACATACAAATCGGTGTGGCACGAAAGGTTCGTGGGTGGGTGGCAAATGGGATATCCCAATGAATTTCATGCGAAACGTGGACAACACCATCGAAACTATCTAAAAGGGAAAATGTGTGTGTGGGGGGTTGCGCTGTGCTTTTGTGGACGTGGGAAAATGTAATTTCACTCAAGAAGATCGTCTCACATTATTCGGCAAGCCATTTCCTGGTGATTGTTTTTCGATTTTATCTCAATTTATTCGACTTTATTTATTAAATAGAGAGCAAGTGACGTGTATAAGGGGGGGATAGCATGATGTGCGGGGGTGGATCGAATGGGGGAAACACTTAAACAAATCGAATGGATGATGGTTATTGCTGTTGCTTCTTGCCTTCTCCTTACACTTTTGCTCCAGAGAAAGAGAAATTGCAGGAGGTTGGCGGAACGAAGTGAATTGAAATAATGATGATTTTGGCCAATGAAATTGAGTGCCTCTTTTTCACTCTTTCTCCGCCTTTCACACAGTTTTCCTTTTCACCCCAACTACATAGCACACAGCAAGAAATCCCCGGACATGTTCTCAATGGGAAACAGAGTGGATGGTTTTGGATGTGGTGGGAGAGAGATTCCCATACAACAATGTGTGTTGTCTGTTTGTGAAAAGTGGTGTTGCGCCAAAGAAAAATTTCTTCTGATATAAAAGCGATATCCGTTTCTGATTTCCGTTTTCGTCTATCTTGAAAAATATTGTCGGAGGGGGTTCTTTTGCTACTTCTCTTCCGTATACATCCACACTCATCCGCTCACAAAGCATCTCATGGGGGCTTCCGTTGCTCCAGCTACAGGTCATTGGGCCAATAGGTAGAGAAATGCTACAATCGATGAGACTTTTCTACTATATCAACTTTTGGAGTATCGATTCCATTTACCTTGTGCTGAATTTCCTACAATAAGTTACGTTTTCTTCCGAGAAATACGCTGGAAAAAATTTATGTGGGGGGGGGGGGGTGGAATTTTTTTTTGGAAGGAGAACGCGCGACTCCATCGGCATTTTTTCCTTCAAGTACCTTAGCCCTGTATTCCTTTGTGCGACAGAATGAAGTAAAAAAAATCTCGTCTATGTTATTCAATATCTCAGGCGATGGTAGGTGAAAGCTCGTCCTTTTCAGTGATTTTTCTCCCAGGATTTTTTTCTCCTTCGCCCATTATTCTTTTACCGAAGTAGCATCATCATCGGGGCAGACTGTCATTATCCTGTGGTGGAAAGCAACGAAATGACAGCAACACATTCATCAATGGAATCCATTGTTGAAATCGCTCAATTGTTTGGACTAATTGAACCGTAATTGATACGTCATCAGTATATCATTTTCCTCTCACAGCCCGCACATATATAGCATCTCTGGGCACAACAAACGGAAGGGAAGCGAGCGAGAACAATCGATATATGGACCGGAAACGAAGAAACTCACTTCCCCATTCGTCCTAACAGTATATTCGCATTATGTAACTGAAATGCACCCAGTAGAGAGTGTCAGAATCCAGTGCCGACCTATTGGGTAAAAGGGAGGGGGGTTAGGGGTAGGTTTGTGTGTTCGATGTGGGGGTTCATGTGGAAAATGCGCTCGAATAAAAGGAAGCTCAATCAGGGGTGAGACTATTAATTAAACTTATATCGATTTGCTCTTTGGAAATGGATGGATAGAGCTGCATTATTTAGTCCAATTGTCTATTAAATAGTATCTGTGGTGTGAGATAGGTGGAAAGGGGGAGAAGGGGATGAATTAGTGAAGTTTTCCAATTTATCTCTCGGTTCCCCATCCGAGTCTCTTTCATTTTCTCCTTTTTATTGTTTGGAGGAAAATACAATTAATTCGAAAATAGATTAAATTTAAGAATTATTCTTTTCTAAATTTTTATATTTAGATGCTTTTAGATTTTTTTTTTACAATATCTTTGTATAAAAAGCTTTTCTAGATGTTTTTATTTAAAAACCTTTCAAAAATAAGTTGACGGAAGAAATTTTTCCTCAAACGGCGTATGCAATTCATTTCATCGTATATTAAATATGTTATGGATTTTTCAAATTTTCTGTATTTCCCGGGCATATTTTGTTAAAAATTAAAATACTATTTAAAGGTAAAATTAAGCAACTTTCAGGAATTATATAAAAAAAGTATCAAAGCTCAAAAAATCACCTTGCATAGACAAATCAAACCTCTGCAATAAATTCAAACATTCCTTAACTTTCCATTTCTTTTTAATTCCAGGTAATATTAAACACCATAATAAGCTGCTGCCTTACCTGAAGTTTTCCACCACCAATTGTGAGGGTGCTATGGGTATGATAACCACAAATATTTATTAAATTTCTGCAATGAGGTAATTGCATTGCCACATGCTTGGAGTCCTATTAAATCTAATTGCTTTTAGCAAACACCAATGAAGGCCACTTACGTTTGAATTGAAAATGCTGCGAGAACGTTTCTAAATAGTGGCGTAGAAATCCACTTGAGCAGCACAACGTGGAAGTGAGAAGAGGACAATAAAATTTTATACAGATCGTGAGATTAATCAATAAATTTCGGGAAGATCATCAAAAGCAGAAGTTTCGGAATTGGGTATGCGGATTTGATATTCGTGTGCAATTGGAGTTGAAAGCAATTTTAATCTATTTTTATGTGATTGCGTGATTCCTCCACGAACGAGGAATCATCGGTACCGAATCACAATTAAGCATGTCCCATAGTCCACCCTGTGTGGGGGGTGGTGGTGGTGAAAGTTCATCGGCTAACAAGTGATTGTTTAAGTTGGACGCAGAGACACTCCAAATGTGACGACTTTTATGGCCCCGAACAGGGGACTTGAGCTTTTTTTATGGCAATGGCAAACGATGGCAAAGTGGAAATAATGGGGATGTCGATTTGCTCCCTCTGAATCCCCAATATCCACCCCATTGTATCCCATAACCCCCGCCCCGAATTGCAAAAGATAAACTTGTGCCATTTGGGAAGAAGTATTTTGCACAACGGATAATTTAAATTCTCCTAATGAATTCCAACCACCCACACCCAAACTCCCATTTTGTACTTAAACTGAGAAGAAGTTTAGCATTACATGCAAACTCCACAGGGAGTGAGAGAGAGATGAATCTGACAAATCGCGACATTCCTTCTGTGGTGCCTTCGTGTGCCATGTAAATCAAATAATCCACTCATTGCCACGTTCACATGTCACCAAAGTCAAATATTTTGGCTTTTGCTGACTAAACATGGAATTAATCTGTTAAGAAAATATTCTCTTCTGTGATCTTTCTGAGGTTCTCTCTTCAGCACCATTGCGAATAAATAGATAAATATTTACTCGCGATTTTGCTCTTGACTTTGCCTTTCAACTCAAACGTTGTGTATCAACACGCCTATTCAACAGGAATCGTGGGTGTTACATTGACTGAAAGTAAACTATAAACCAACTAACGGCCGCTATTGAAAGCAAGCTTGATAACAAATGGCTTAAAGTGCGAAGTTTCTCTTGAAAGATTTTTTGTTGTTATTGAATATTGTGAAAGAAAAAAGAATGTTTAGAAAACTTTGAATTTATTGCCAGTTGATATACGAACAAATCGAGCTTTGCAGCTTTTATGAAATAGATCAAAGCTTTTGTTGTAAATTTAATAATTTGACGCGCTTAATTAAAGAGAAGAGACACTTGGAGGAAAATTTGATTTTCTCTCAAATTTTTTTCTCACATCGAAGCTTTGATGAAAGCTGTGAAGCTTTATTATGATTGACTTAAAAATTAGGACAAGATGTACAATAGTTTGATTTTTTATGGAATCTTCCGAATTTAGGTTATGTTGAAAATTGAATATTTATTAGAAAATAAGAAAATTCAAAAACATAATAAATTTTAATCAAATTTTACAAGAAAGAAATTTTTTTTCCTGCTTTTCTCTTCTATTTTCATTCGCAAAATTTAGTTTGAAACTTATATGGAAAAGACTTTTTATATAAACATCACGGAATCACTTTAAAGTACAGCATGAACACGACATCTTCTCCTTAATATCCTCCATTACTCTCTGTCGTGTTGTTAAGAAACTTCCTGAAGGGAAAAAGAAGAGGAAAAAAAGAAGTTTCCATGCAGTGAGGATGGATTGTAAATAAACTATAAAAGCACGATTAGATGGTTGATAGGCGATGTCCCCGCACTTTTGCGCTATACACTCCTCTGTGCATCCTACATTGAGTACACCAAAGGGGGTTGGGGTGGAAGCGCACTGAAAAAAAAATTACGACCTAAAAACACTCTGTGTGGTGGTATTTATTAATTTCCCGACGGGGCGAGAATTGAGACATAGTGCCCACAGAAGGCAGGTGCGAATGGCACAAAATCCTCCCATGGGGAGATTGTGCTGAAACTTTTCACCCAATTTCCTCCTGAGCTTCATTTTAATGAAATCATGTCGAGGTGTATTATAATTCTTATCAGTATATGGCGAAGGGTGTGAGGGAGAAGGTGGGAAAAAAGAGCCAAAGTCACATCGTTTTTGCCATTCTGCAGGTCCAATGGCATCCATGGGGAGAATATGTATCTTATAGGTATGTATCCATTTCAATCCCGATGGAAACTGGGCCAGTATAAATAATTGAACTATCTGGGGTACGGCGGTGCAAGAGCCAGGTGACTTTTCTATACATATGGCGACACAGGCTATGGATTTTTTTGCACACTATGCTCCGTGGGATGTGTTTGCATAAATCGCTTCTCAGTGACGCCAACATTCCCCCACGCGATGATGGAACAAATTGGGAAAAATCAACAAAATAAATGTACATAGTACAGTAGTACTATTTTCCAATGCTATTTCCCACCCCTTGTGTTACCCCAGGTCGGAGATTTGAAATGTACATTTGAAAAATTCATGAAATGGACATATCTCACCCTCCTTGTAGATGGGAGAAGTTGTCGAGGCCGCTTCTGCATCGCGACGCGAATTGAGTCAACCTAAATCTGACGTGAACATATCCCTTCGTAGCAGAAGCTCTGCTACCTATGCTTTCCTAACGTTGATGAGATTCTTTACAGGGGTAGGGTTTAAAATTTCCTGACAATTTGAAAAAATCTTTTTGAAAAATTCAGAGAAATTCTTATCTATCCTTCTTCTTTGGCAAAAAAAGATTAATCTTATTAGGCATCAAAGAAAGTCACTCTACAAGCTCGCAACGCAAATAAATTAATCAAAGAAATCCTCATAATATGTATGAGAAAAAAGCTTCATTCACAAACCATTTTCTTTACTGAAAAATACAAAACAAATTGATTTTTTTCTTAAATTTAAAATTTCTTGTTTATGTACAATTCGTCAGTGCATTTTTGGTGCATTTGAGGAAAAAAGGTGCATTTAATGAAATTCATCCCTCTTCTCGTCTGCACGACTCGTCTTGATTTGTGTTGCTTTTAGTGAGACGAACGTGAGCACTTGAGAATATGTCTCTCTTACGGATTCCGCATCTGGTGTACCCAATATGTCTCAATCTGAGGGATATTTTTGAACATAAATTGCATGCAAAAAGTATTTGAAAACTCAAGAAAATGCATTCGTGCTTTCGGTGTTTTCATTGCATGAGAAGATGAAATCAAATGTCGGAAAAGACTTTCTGAAACCCCATTTAGCATTTTACCTTGTTTTACATTTCAATCCATTGCATCCCCTTTTTGGGTAGGGGGTGGGGTGATTCTGTTTTCTCTTATTTGCTGTTGAAAAAATCGTTATTAAACAAAAAAAGTTTCAAAAAGCTCAGTAAAAGTTTACCTATATAGTAAATGAGAGTTAAAAGAATAAAAATTAAACAAAAATCTATGACTTTTTAAAATAATTTTAAGGACTAATTAAAGAGGTTCATGAACCTCTATTCGTTAAATTATTTAAAAAAAAAAGTTAAAGGTCTAATACCGAAGGCTCAAAAACAAAAACTTATCAATCATAAATTTTCTTTCAAAGAATTGAATGAATTTTGTATGTCAACCCCTTGGCAGAAAACTCTTACAATTTCTGAGAAATTAAACGATGAAATAGGAATGAGAAAACAAATATGAAATCAAAATTAAATTCGCAAGAAAAGCTCCTTCGCAGTTTTCTGCAGAAAAGTGGGCCCATAAAGTTCTTCTTTTGATTCTTTTAATATTCCCTTTCCATGAGGCTCATTAATTTACCCGCATTTTCTGATCCTTTTCACCACATAATCAATCGATTATGTATTCTGTTTTTGGCAACTTCTTGGGGTCAATGAATTTCTAATGACCACCCCCGTATAGCTTCTCAAAAGAGAAAGTCACACAAGAAATAGGAATGGCAATTTTGTTTTAAAGTGAAAATCTCTGAAAGTTTGAAATTCTTGCGACATACAGAATGCTTTTCTCCGGAGATATTTCATGGTAAAACCTGAGCAAAAACTATATGGGCGCTATGGGTGCGGTTGAAACATAATGTACAAGTTTTGCTGTTGTTGAGTTTAGCAACAGTTTCAAAGGACTTTCGAGCATCTCTCCTCCACCATATCCTACCATATGCAGTGCTCTTGTTATCCATCTGGTGGTTAACTATTAATTGACTGTTAAGAGCAAAGTTTGCTTGATGTACAATTTTCATTCTTGTGCTCGTATTTTGGAAACAAGGCATCCTCGGAAGGCATGTTTCAAACTCCATATACACATACAGCGTAATCTTAGCTCATTGGATATCCTCAGGACGTAAAAATAAAAGAAGTTAGACGTGGGAAAAAAAGAGAAACACGCGAAAATAGGGCAAGAATCCAATCAGTTTCTTTTACTATATACACAACACACACACCAATTAAGCAGTGTGCAATGAGTTGATTTTCTGTCGAATCACATTGAGCATCATGGGGAAAGTTTTCATTAGATTTACTCCTACAGCTCACACTGGCTTACGCCTTAAGCTCCTCATGGATAAAGGCTAAATACACCCAAAGTAATACCATGGGCAGAGTCAGGGCAAAGAGAATATATAGTACATCGAATGGTGTTATTAACATTCTCCGTGTTGTTCCAAAACTCCAAATCACACGAAAAGATCCCATATATACAACACAATCCCTCTCCTATAACGTTCCCATTTACGATACAACCCCATTTCGAGCTCATTGACACTGATGGACTATAGGAAAAGCACAAAGCACAAAGTTTTGTTATTAAAAAAAGCCTAAGTAAGTTTTGTTTTCTTCCTCTTTTTTTCTATGTGTGACCTTTCGCCACAATTAATCGACAAATGGCAGTTCCTTCCAAGAGCTTTTTACTTCACCTTCCACACACTCGTAATCTCTATTAATTGACAATCATGTCAGAAAAATTCTTCATGTTTGTCGCTAGAGCTTTCTACTACGGTTACATGGGGGGTGTAGTAAATATCTATGTATGTATTTATGTATGATATGCGTGCTACCTAGATGGGGTGTATGTATGTATGTAAATAGTTGGAAATAATTGTTGAGCAACAACAAGACTCAGGTTGGTCTTTCGTTACTTTGGATATCCGTGTATATACATAATATGCCAGAGAGTGACGATGTGCTTCTAACGAGATTCATATTTACATGGCTACCAATCAGGTCACGCAAACACGAATGTACCCCCCTCTGAGATGCCCCAGTCCCTTAATTACCACCCACTTAAGGTGGGACTCTTAATTTGACGACGAGAAAACACAATGTTGAGGCTATAAATACAACAAGTGCCAATATTCTAATTATATATAACTCCAGAGAGCTTTCAGTTATGCAAAATATTTACATTAGAGTGCTGAAGAAGTACTTTATGGCTGAAGCTTTAACTTCTCAAAGAAATTTCTGGGAAAACTTTAAGATTACATCAAAAAGCGCATTAACTTTTGAGTTTTAAAATTGAATAATCTCTTTCTAGGAATCTGTGATAAATTTTAGAGAATTTATGGGAAAATGCATCCTCATTTTGCCACCCTTTCTCTTTGAATATGTATTATACATTTAAAAATATCCTTTTCTTTACTTACACCCGTTAGAAGAACTTTTAGACTGTGTAGGAAGTCGAAAGCTCATGAAAGCTCAACATTTTTCCCACGAAATAAGTGATGACATCTAGCTTGATATCGCCCCATCGCCTCATCATCACACAATTTATGTAAATATGATTTAACGTCCACTATTCCCATGAAAGTAATCCGATAAAAAAGGACTCACAGCCTCCGAAGATCCGTTCAGAGATAAAGGAGAAAAAAATAGATAAAATGTGAACTATCTTTCCATTGAATTATCCTCTCAAGAATATTTTCTACGTCCTTTTTTTTTCATTTTAATTTCCTCTTCCCTCCTTGCATCAGTTGCAAAATCTCTGCACAGCAGTGTGATAAAATGCAAATGCTAACTCTATCGTCCTAGCGTCTTGCTGTAAAGAATTACTTGGTTGAATCTACTTTCTTTTCGCGGTTGGAAATGATGTGAAATTCATTTAGTGATAAATTGCATCCCATCAGCGGTTCTTGCTCAACTCGAAAACTCCTTCAGTGTCTCTATTTTCGATGAGAGTGCACTGATGAACATTGCTGTTACATAACATTGTGCAAAGGCTCAAGATGCAGGTTCCCCAAGATTTGTCGTTTATTCATTCTCCTTTTTGGGTTGACGGAAGATTAATTATCCAAGGGAGAGAGAGAGCGGATAAAGCCATTTCGGAGGCGCAGTCTGCAATCCATATATTTTCAAGAGAAGGCGAAGGAATTAATGGGCCCACACACCATACCCACCAAGACAGGATATAACGGGAAGGATGTTACGCGAAGGAAGCAGACGGAAGCGTTTTGCGGGTGAGGTATTAGGATGAAAGCTCGTTTGATTAAATAGAAACAAATCACACGCGGAGTATTTAAGGACACCCCGTGCGCTTTGGATCCTCCAAGAGATCCTTAAAGGGAAAGAGAAAAGCATTAAGATTTTTCTGTGGCCACTCATTATGATTTATGTCCATCCCGACCTAATGTTTTCTCAAATCTCAATTTGTTTGAGCGCAATTAAATTCAATTTAATAACATTTTGCCCTCTTAATTATCTTGCCAAAATTAAGTTAGATTTTGCAGAAATTTTCTCCAAGTACCCCAAAATGTGAGATTGATGTATTTCCCACAGAGATCAGGGTTTGTTTCTAGGGGTGGAAGGAGAGTCCTAAAAATTCTGCAGATTTTGTACAAATTTCTAATAACAATAAAAGATAGCGAAGCAAGTGCAATAAAATAAATGTCGTTATTTGTTAGATTGTATGCACAATTGAGGTTTAACTTCCGACTCCCTCCCGCCCGGATGTGACTTCTGTTGGTCGCACAAAGAGCGTCCGATGGCACGTCCGGATAGTAAATAACCACCCATTTATATTTTTTACGGCTCTTCCTTGTATGTGTTGTCCACCAGTGGCATAGAAATACAATGCTGAATAAATTCTTCTATATGTGATACATTTGGAATTTTGTTTTGAATACACACAGGGTAGATTAGTAAGAGTTAAAAGAAATTTAAAGGAAATTTTTCATATTAAATTTCAATTTTAAACCGATATTGTGCAAAGAGTTTTTGAAGCCTTTAATTTAAACGAGACATTTTAACGTACTTTTAGCAAAGTCATTTGGAAATCCTCTCATACTTTTAGTAAGGAAAATTCGAAAAGTCAAAAAAATAACTCATGCATGTCCCGGGGAAAAGGACAAACATCACGAGTTAGTGAAAGAGCCATTTAAATTTATCGTCCCCGAAAGGACAAGAGCCGAAGCGTGGGGCGGTAGAAAAAAACCAACTGAAAGACATGAACTTGTCGCAGATTATTGTACAATAATTCGGATCAAGTGAATTCTAAAGTAGTCCACTGGCTATACCCTTTGGGGGCGCAAACGACCCAACTCCCCCTACCTCTGTGGCTGAAAGGGTTGCGATAATGATGCTCTGCCGCTTTTTTGTGCTCACCCTGACCCTATGCCGAACTCGTCCCGAGGAGTCGTTATGGGGGAAATTTGTTGCTCGTCCCCATCTCCAACCCCATCGAAAAGGACGAAAATAGCAAAAGAAGTGTCATTCCGGATGGGAGAGAAGGGTTGGGGCGAAATATGCTCAAAAGGGATCAGTGGGAAATTGAAACAAAAGAAGACAATGGAACTTTTTACTGTTTTCTTCACTTACACAAACCCCCAAATCCCTCGATGTTTTCGTCTGCGGAATAGAATCAGATCGTTTGAATTCAATTTTCAAGGAATTTTTCTTTTGCATATCGTGGTATGTTTTTTTCTTTCTTAAAGAAAAACATTTTTAAAAAAAATTAGAAAAATTTAAAATTATTTGGCAAAGTTTTTATAATGTAAATTCAATTAATTTAAAGAAAGTTTAGTAATTTCATTACAAAACATTGTAGCTTACTACCCTCATAATTGTGCATCGGAAATAGCATCACACCCTCAATAAACTCCTCACCTGTGCAATTTGTCTGTGAAGAAAAATGCGTGTACGCAGGAGAATCATCTCCGTGGGTTTGAGAGGAGGTTTTCTGTGGGCGTATGGAATCAGTGGATGTTGAGGTGGAAAAAGTGGTGGAATTTGTAAGATAAATCACTCGACACCACCCTCAATTTGACGTAGCTCTTTGGATGAATCCACCCCTAAATACAGAGTGACTGAATGATATTTTTGCGAGAAAGGGGTTATGGATTTGGTTTAGGAGTTACGCGCGCAGTATTTGCCTCGATGAAAAATGGCAAAATACGAGAGAACATGAATTATTTTTATTGTACAAAATTTCTGCAATGGGTGGTGTGCTCTAAAATATGGTTTATTGGGGGGTGGTATTAATCTCATTGCAAAAAGGGAGATTTTCTACACGCGCCCAAAATACCACAAAGAGGGGGTTTGTTGCTTTTGCCTCAGAATTCCCTTTCGCGTGTCAATCTATTCTCATTTATTTTGAAAACTTACCCCCTCGCATATACCCGAGAGATTCACCCCCTCATACCAATAAATGCCTCGAGATTATCTTCAGCAGTGTGTTCATGGTTAAATTCAACGATTATACGTTCTATTACTATAAAATACACGCGGAATTACTTAATTGTGGATTATTAAGCGACTTCGCTGATAAAACCGCGCCACCATCTTCGTGATCATGTCCCCCATCGAGATTGAGGCTTCTTCCTTCACCCCACACCATCCCCTTCAGTTTGTACGCCTCTCAAGGGGTGCGAAAGACATGGAGATAGTAGCAAAGAGAAATGCTGCTGTTTATCAATTTAATTGTGGTGAATTGTTTGCAAAGCTCAACACGATGAGGATGGAGGGACGAAGATGCGAATTGATTGCTATATGGGGGAGAAATCCCCTAAATTGTACCCGATAATCAATTACACAAGAGGGGGAAAACCAAAGCCACATATTTTTTTCACGTGGGTGGGATCTCACATAATTCATTATCCCAATTTCTCCTTATCAACCCACAATCATGAGACGATTAAATTTCATTTTGCTTTTCACGGAGATATTCTTCGACAATCAAGCGTGGGGGGTTAATTGAGATAACCTCCCCTCGAGCACCTTCCAATATTAAAGGAATAATTAGGGGAGTGTAAGTATTACTTTTATTGAGTTGTGGTTTATTTGAAATCCATAAATGGTTGTAACTGGCTGCGGTGTCGTTCATTAAGAAAGTTTTGATTGTTATCTGTGAATGTTGCTTTGGAAAAATGTATTTTTTTAAACATTTAATAAAAAACGAACTTTTGAATATTGTTAAGAGCTTGAGCTATTTAAGAAAGTTTTTTGAAAATAGTTTATAGATCTTAATTCAACCTTATTCAAGCCTTTAAATAGTTTTGTATGTGATTCTTTTCAACCCTCAGGGAGTTATCACACCTAAGCTCTAAGCTCTTGATGCTTAAGTTTTTACATGTAAAAGAACGATAAAAAATAGCGTTGTTGTCTCTCTCGTACTCACATAAAGGTTATGATGCTCAAGCACTTGGAGTTTAAGTTTGATAGCTCTGTTAATGCTGTTAATCATTCATTTTACAGTCATGTGTTAGATTCGGTGAGAGAAAGACGTGCTTGCACGAGCAAGCAAAATTGGGGGGTGAGAGATGTTAGCGATGGGGGAGAATAGTGGAAGATCATGAAGTTTTTAAAAATTATAAGAATTATGTTGAAAATATAAGTTTAAAGTGAATTAAGTGAATTATAGAAATTAATTTTATTAAAATGAATAATACGTTGTTGTAAGCTGGCGACGGAGCAAGCCTAACGGCTTTATTGAACTTTGATTTATATGAAGACAAAGGGGCTACACGGTTGATACTCTCTCTCTCTCTCTTCCAATGTGAGAGATTTGAGGAGACTGCAGAGCTAGGATCATCCCAAAAAACCGGATCTGGGTTTCCATTTCGTGTGAGAAATTGAATGCCGAGGCAGGAGTACAGTAGAGGAGAAAGTTTAATGCTGTGATGTCGATTGAGATCTGGATTGAATATGAAGGATAATTGTTAGAAATCTGGATTGAGGAGATGGAGCTTAAGTGAATATCACCGGGAATATTTCTTGAAGATTGCACAACGAAAAAATCGCCTGTATTCCGCCAAATGAAATTGAAAACGTCGCTTTAAAACCATGTTGAGATGCTATAGGGGAGGCATATTGGCATGTTGGAGATCGCTTCGGAGAGAAGAGTCAGACGTGATATTTGAAGAGATGAGGGCCCGCATTTCGTTGGTATTCTAGGATGTCTCTTCTTAGACAAAGTCAGATCGACATTAAAGCTGAGGAGAATAGATTTCGGAAGCTGAGTATAGTTCGAGAGGACTAGTGTGTAGTTTGAAGAGAAAGAAAACGCGTGTAGAAAACGAGAGTAAAATTGAATCAATTTAGTTAGAAAATAATTAAACTTTAGAAAGATCTATGATTTTGAAAGTATGACAGCGTTAGTTTTACGTTTTGAAGTTCTTTTGACTATTCATTTAGTCTGTCGCTTCATCGTGAAAAAAGGACCAAGGAAGACCTTGAATAACTTCCTTACTTTAACATGTGAGATGGGGAAAAGTATGTCAGATTTTGATAAGAGATATAGTTAGTAAAAGATATGACCAAATTCAATGTGAAAATAATGTAAAATGAGCATTGTATAATAGCCCAATTGGGCAGATTACAATAAATATTTTATTCATTCATTCATTCATTCATTCATTTTAAATATTTAAAATTTTTTTTATTAAATTTCTCATTTAAAAACATACAAAACTATCATAAAGTATTCCAAAAATATTGTTTGAAAGCACGAAAGTAATTTTGGTGTTGGAATGTTAAGGGTGGGTGAGAGTTTCGTAGAAAGAACTCGTGGAAATTGATCAGGGCTGCACTATCCGTTCAATGGAATAAAGTAGTATAGTTGTGCTGGACGGTGCAACAGTTCATTGAATGCTTATGCTTTCTGGCCCAAATGCCAAAACTGATAAGAAGGACGAACGAGGCGTGGGTGAAAGCTGGAAACTGGGTTGGAAGTTGAGAGTTTGCTGAACAGTACGATTACCTCTTGATGCAGAAAAAAAAACAACAAAAAAGCACGCGAGAGAGGAAGAATCGTACGAGAATGGTGAGAAAAGTGCAAAACGAGCCCTAGTGGGGTGGTGGGTGGATAAAAGTGAACCAAACGTACATTGAGAGAGATTGGAACGTGTGTCTGACTAAGAGATACGGGAAAAGTAATCTAATCCACTCTTGGATGTTATTGAGTTGGATATCTGAGAGACAGACGGAGGATGCTTTTCTAATAAACTTTTACTGTATGCTCGGGAGGAGGGCAGAGGGGGGGGGAAAGGCACTGGAATAAGGACCCAATCTATTGATTCTATCCCATTGGAGCACAACACTCACCCCTGTGTATGGCTTCCAAGTAAATAAAATGCCCACATAAATGGACGATATGCCAAGAACAAAATACTTTGCAGGTTTATTGGATTTTCATATTACATCGCCACTTAATGCTTCCACAAGCATAGCTATCGTTCTCTGGTACATACCATCGAATTTAATGTCATTAGTGATACCTCATTTGAGTTTAAACTTTGGCCAAATTCCAATGGCTAAGACTACTTCTATTAGTAGGGTTATGAAGTTGGTTCAGAAAGTTACTTTAATTTTAACTTTTCTCATAAAAAGCTCTTTTATACATATTTTTAGTATTTTAACTGAAGCACAGCGATTCTATACATAGTATTACATACTTCTAAAAGCTCTTTATATTTAAGCTATTTTCACATTCAATTTAACTGTAGGATTTTATAATTTAATTTTAATCAAATCCAAAGCGTTTTTATCAAAGCCCGATATGTGGGAAAGTTCTAGTGGAATTATCAGACTTTCTTAGCTGTTTGTTCATGTTTTGATCTGAAAGGAAAAACATTTGTGCCGACAATGAACGTTGTTTGGAAAAGAAAACACCAGGTGCATGTTTTTCAAGATTTTTCCGCAAGGGAAAACTCTCACGCAAACATACAACGCTCAATAAAATAATAAAGCGTTTTGCTTCGATGTTTTTCACGAATTTTCTCTTTTGCAAAGCACAAATTCATCATTCGGATAAACCAGAAAAGATCACTTTTTAGTTGTTCCTTATCTAGGCACAAGAATATTCTATCTAAATATTCTTATAACTTTCCACTCAAAAAATTTTTTATTGATGTCTGAAAGGAAAGAATTTTTCAAAAATATGTTTTTTTTTTATGTTGAATCTTCAACATTGATTATTTTTCTTGATAGGACGTTGTCTGGAATTCTATTTTCTACGGCATTTTGCATATTAAAAGCATCGAAAGGCATTGATTATATACATATTAGATGCACCAACCATGCTTATTATTTTAATGAGAGTGAAGAGTACAAAAGACATGCTACATAATATACCTGGAGCTTTATTATGCATTTTTATGCAATATTCCAATTGATTTTTATTGAATTATGTAGGAAAATACCTTGACAATTTTCCACGTGTAGCGGTGCACGACTTGCAATTAGAGCAATTTTCACTATCAATCATACAAGCATCAATTAGTGAATTAATTGCAAAATCCCAGCAACTATGTACAATAAGAAGGCTGTTTAGTAACATGATTGAGGAGGAGGGTCAAGTTGCAAACCAACATCGGGTAGGGAAATAAATAATTAAAAAAGAAAGAGTGGAGCTACAGTTAGAACCGGAATTGCGTGTGGAAATAATTTTCTTGAAACCCTTTCTCACGATAGTATGTAAATATTTGCTTTTACCCATGCCGTGTATTATATATTATGTGATATATATGAAAAATTTTACTCGCAACACTTCAAAAAGTCGCACATACAGTGCTATTTTTCAGCACAATGAGCAAGTTGAGAAACATTTTATTGGAAAAAATGAAAAATGAAGAACAATAAATTAAGTAGAAAATATATATTTCTATTTTATATGTGAAAAAGGGAATATGGGAGGTTTCTCCCAGAAAAAAGGAGGTCATGCAATGATTTAGAGACTAATCTCAGCGAAAAGTGAGTCGACATTTTAGTTTTAAGTGAAAATTTATGTGCTGTGCCATTATGAGATGAATTCATGTGCACTTGTCTGCATTAAAATGCTTTTTGGGTGTGAACAATGTGTTTCATACTAAAGGGGAAAAAATCTATTTAATAGATTTTCCACCATTTTTTTGGCATTTAAAGGATAAATTAAAATGAAAGTGGTTCGCCTTATCTATTGCACAGTTTGGAATATAGATGTAAATGGCATGGTTGGTTCTCATTTGCATAGTTATCACTTAATTTAGTGCTAAGAAAACTTCATTAAATTCCCGCGGAATGGGCTTGGTACTTATGCGAACCTTATCTGGGACTACAGCATTATGAATTCAACCTCCAAAAGACTCTTTAGTTTAACTGAAAATTAACGATAGAAGTTTTTTTTATAGAATGGATTTAAAATGGGAAAAATACCCCTGAAATGCTTGAAAATTTCATAAGAGAGCAATTTTAGAGGAAAGTTCTATTTTAATTTAATCGAAAAATCTATATAATAACCATTAAACACAATAAAATATTCAAAAAGCAGATTCACCAGAATCTGTGACTTTTTTTTATAAAGCAAAATAGAAAATGTGAGAAAAATAAAATTCATTCCTTTGCAAATATTTTCTTATTTTTCCCAATAAAATTTCAACATATAGCTAATCAATAAGTAATTCAGACAAAGCAATTATGCCACTTTACATTTCAATACAAACACTCCGGAGAACATTGACGGCTACTGTTCGTGCTTGCAGGAAATTGCACGACAATTTGCCCCCACGCCGCCTGTTTTCATGACCCCACATGCCAATATTTATGCTTTTTCTTCTCACCCGCACACAGGTTCGATTGCTGCCCTAAGACTGACGGAAGTTCGCATTCCCAATCACACTGTTCGCGGAAGCAGCGCCCGGATGGAGTGCCACTACGAGATGGACGGGGAGGCTCTCTACTCCGTGAAGTGGTACAAGGATGGCAATGAGTTCTATCGCTATGTACCGAGGGACATGCCCCCGGTGCAAATTTTCCACCTACCTGGCGTCTCAGTCGATGTAAGTTCCTGAATATTTAACGATACTAATTCAATTTGCCGCACACAGGCGACACGTCCCTACGGCATATACCCTATGTGCGAAAATAAGCTTCTCCAAGACTCTCTTGGAAAATTGTCCCGCAAAACATATTTTGGGCCAGATTGAGGGGGAAGGGCGGTGTATTGTTGTGCTTCTACGCACCCACTTTTTGCAGCATGAAAATGTAGTTTTCACCTGGTGATGCCAATAAAGTGCCATGAAAAAAGAGACCCAGTAAGAATGGCAGAAATCCAGATTCAATTAAGGGATCGTTCGTGCTTCCCATTGCATGCATTATTTAGGAAAGTTCCCCTTGATGAGTGCTTTGAGAAAATGTTGTGGACATTTTACCGCGATTTATCACCTCATTAGGGAACTTTTTTGTGGGATTTTTCAATGAACACACCTGCTTTGTGATTTCAGGTGACATTTTTTGGGATTTCGTACAGTTTGGTCTCAAAGGAGGGTCTTGTATTAATTTCTTTGTGTTGAGAATTTACGAATTTACTGAAGAAAGCATTTTTTTGGTATCAGGTAAAGATTTTTTTAAACCTTTTTTTAAAGTATTTTGGAGAAGATTTTATTTTGCAAAATAATGAGAATTTTGCTCTCTGGTTATACTACGAAATTCCAATGTGGTTTATCTACCAATTTTAGCCCAATAAGCGAGAAATTATTTCATAAATTTATTTTAGTGTTCAGTTTAGAATTTTGATCAAAATTTAATATTTTGGAATATTTGGAAGGTAGTCTAAAATCGATAAACTTCATCAATAATTTTAGCTATAATGATAAATCTCATTGTTAAATTTATAGCCCTGTGCTGCAGTGCCTTTGATGTTCAACTAAATGGGAGATTAAAACGCTATGGTGCAACATAATTATGTGTCTATATTGGCTCCATAATAAATTTATACCTACAATGAAATCTATACTTGTGTTCAAATTAATAATTTTGGAAATTCTTCCTAATTCGGTTTTATATGTACTGTACATACATAATATATATTCTATTTTATATATTACGCAGTATTAAATTTTTTTGTTATTGCTGTTCGAATATTTCCTGAAATTTTTGCGCTGGAACTTAACCCTTTATTTGGACGAAACTAATATTAAACTGAAACATTCCAGAGTGATTAAAATTGAGGGATGAATTTTAAAATATGTTCAACAAACTCAAAAGCTGTTTTTGTCGCTCCTAATTAGGGGAATAATTTACTGCATATAATCAAGAAAGTTTCCCCGGAAGAAAAATGACTTGGTACTTTCTTCTTGTTTTTGATAAAAGCCACAAAATGGTTTGCTTTTTGGAAGTACCCACTACAAGTGCTAAAGAAATGCACACTTGAGAAATGCCAAAGGAGAAATCTTTTACTTCCCTCCCTCATAACCACCACCTCTGTACTCTAACCACCCTGTGTTATGCTTGATATTATTTCAAGCATGTTTACATTAATGCTTCTACTCTGTTATAGCTTCACAACTCAACGGACAGCCTTGTGATGCTGCAGTCTGTAAATTTGTCCGCATCCGGGAGATACAGATGTGAAGTATCCGCAGAAGGACCCTCCTTCCAGACAGTGTCCGACCATGGTGATATGATAGTTGTTGGTAAGTTTTTCTTTTGACACTCAATTCAGTGCCTTGTGGCTCCACAAACAACATAGTTTGATGCTCGACAGCATGCAACTTGTAAGAAAAATCACCACCATCGTAATATAATTTTAATGGGATGTATTTTCTCGTCAGAGTACTTGGAGTTTATGTATATAAAAGTTAATGTTCCTGCATATAGTGGTGGATACGTTGAGTTTATCTCGTTTATCTACTTCCACAATTATGTTATTTTTCGAAATTATTATTCTCTTAACACATAAATCAGGAGAATAATTTTAAGAAATGCATCCATTATCTCTTAAGGAACTTTTAGTTATGAAAGTTTATTTACAACGGTATTTTAGGAGCATATTTTTGACTACTCAACCAAGAACTAGGTTTGTTTTCTAGTTAGCGTAGGAACAGAAATTTATTTCAATGATTCGTCCCTTTAAAAACGATATTTTTCTGAATAAAAAAGCTCCCCTTGGTTTATAAGCTTTTACAAAAATTTTAAAAATGTGATTCCCATCAGTTCCTACTCCACGTCTCAATTTACACCCCAAACCAGCAACCCTTCCCGAGTGGGGGTTCAAATAAAGAAAATGGAAGAGTTAGTGGGAATAAATATAACAATGTTTCACACAACTTTTACGATTTTGATATCTTTTGATGTAAAATTTAGGAGATAGATAAAAGCTTTCAGGGAATTATTTGCTTGCTGCAAACTTCTTGATGTCTTCCTCTCTCAGTCTCTCGCACATCCTACCCAGCACTGAGAGCTGCTATATACATACACTTTGAAGGGGATGGAAAAAAGGGTGCAAAATGGGGGAATGGGGTTGATCATAAGGAACACCATCAGAGCTATAGTAACACTGAAGCATCATCCCTACGACGAAACCTTTTGTTGCAAGAGGAGGGTGTGTTTCACAACCCTTCCAAATGACTTGATACAGCCTCGATGCTCCTTTAAGCTATTCAGAAATTTCGTGGATGCAGAGAAGAAAAAGCTCTTGTCACTCTGTCGGCACATGCTCTCTCTCTCTCCTCTTGCTGTGCTATGTGTAGTACCCCTGGACCGCGCGGAAGTCTGGGACATGGTTGTCTGATGCCTTGAAATATGGGGGGATGGATGGAAGGTATTGTGTGCTGCTTAAATTCCAACCCCGTTGCTGTATTGCTGTGTGAAGCCAAGAAAAGCCACCTCACTTGAGTTCCATCCCTCGACGATGAAGATTTATGTCTTCACCCGAGAATGGGGGGGTGTTTTCGCCTGTTTACTACTACTTAGCAGTGCTTAAAAGTTGTGTAAACTGAAGAATCCCCATTATGCATTTTATTCTATATACACATACATCCTGCGCCCAAACGAGCAACAAACTATCACACGATCCACACACTGTGGAAATAGGGTGGAGGAGGAAGGGGGTGCCACTTGCCAAAGAAGAAAATGAGAAAACTATAAACTTTATATAAACACATTTATAAATACGATTTGCTCAATTTACCTTCGGTTACATTTAACAAAAAAATCCTGGTGGGGTGGTTTTTCCTCACAGTTCTTCTTCCCCCGAACCCACAATCTTGCATTGAGGAGTGCACTCATTCTGCACCATCAATTTAATAGACTCAAAGTTTGTCTCACACAAACTTCTCCTTCCTGTTCAATTTGCAATTCTTTTCCCTCCATCCAAACTCCATTAACAAACCCCTCGCCGTATCTTGAATGTAATATGACGATCCTATAAAGTGCGGGTGAACTTAGAAAGTTTACGAGCATAATATACTTACAAAAAGAGAAAAAATCCCACTCGAACTTTCTTCATCTGTAAATAAGGCACTTTAAAAAATTGTTAGTATTCTAATGAGGAGGCTTTCTGAATACAAAAAAAAAACAGAAACCCCCAAAATGAAGTAAGAAAAAAAATATGGGGGTGTAGAACTGAGACTTTTGCAGCACAGGGGCGTATAAGAATGGAAATAAAAGAAACTTTTCAGGCATAAATTTGCCTCCATGAGAAGCAATAATTTTCATTTTTTCTTCTCCCTCTCTACCAGGACTCATTTTCATATTCAGGGGTTTGGGGGTGTATTTTAATGAAAATTTGAGGAGAAAAAGTGAGTGACTTATATTCACAAACTTCAATCGATTTCACTTGCTTATGGCTTTTGGATTTTTATTAATAAAGAAGGTGGATGATGTGTGAAAAGAAATTTATATTCAGGCGGAAAAAAGCAAACAATGCAAGAACAAAAGGAATTGATTTTTTTCTTTGGCTGAAAATAAAGAAAAGAGCCGTGGATTTAGGTAAAATTCAGTGATTGTATGAGAATATGAGCCTTACACAATTTGGGTGTATTTATTGCAAATAACCCTGGAGCTTTTTTTAAAGCCCCCTGTGGTATGCATACCGGGTGGGGGTGCACCAGGCAAGAGAATTCCAGACATAAACCACTCGTGAAGCCAAATGTTTTTACTTAATTCTATTGGTCAAATATTTACCCATGGAGAGAGAGGCAGAGGTATGTTTTGTCTAATTATTAAATTATGTGGATTTCGTCAGTGTGCCTTTCTCGGTGAGCCATATATGACATGACCAAGAAGACGGAGAAATTGTGTCACAATCACACAATTTCTGTGGCTAGTGGTTTAATAATATCTGGTGAAGTTGTATCCCACATTCTCAATGAAGATGGCCCCCAACCCACGGGGAGCTATGTCAATCCCTCCGAGCTCCAACCACTCGGGGCGTAGTTGATTAGATGCCTGTATATGGGCTTCCTGTTTCCCTTAATAACAGTATACCATTCATACGATGATGTGACCAGACAATATCTTCCGTACTATGATTAATTGAAGTACAACTTCCTCCAGGTGGAGGATGGGCTGTTGCTTTTACGGGAAATGGAGGGCTCACTCGAAAGGACTCCCCCTCGTACACTACTCACACACATTCTCACACGTTCCTTTTTTATCAACACATGTGAGTCACACACACATACACCAAGGACCACACTTTCGAACATCATTAATTAATATTTCTATGTTGGGTTTTTGTGGCAAAAAAAGAGAAGCAAGTGTGGCTTTAATAAACATATTGAAGGAAGGAAAAAAATGTACAAAAATAAATAGCATGATGAAGTGTGAGGATAAGAAAGTTTTGGCAGAATTTATTTATTTTTCTTCCTTAGAAGGAAATATTTTCATATGTTGTGAAAAGGGATAAATAGATGTATGAATTGTGTGTATAACAAGTTAATTAACATGCAAATAAATCATTCTTTTCATTGTTTTAGGTCTGTTAAAATTTTGGGAAATAAATCTTAACCCTTGGAATGCGGAGCGGGGTCGTTGAACGACCCCAGCGCTATATTTCGCGCTATAACTCAATAAATATAAAAGATAGCGTTCCCATCTTTTGGAAATAAGTTCCTTGGTTATCTGAGAAGGTTGTGTAAAAATTTCAGCTCAATCCGACCACCACAAGAAAAGTTATTAAGAAAAATGTAGAAGAAGGGAATTCAAAAATTGGTGTAACGGCCATACTGCGGAAAATTTCTTAGAGCATAAACAACATAAAACATAATTAGAAGCATGTAAATGTGCAAAACAATAAAGAATATTCGAGAAATATTGCCATTTATCACTTTGCGGGTAGTTAGGGGAATGTGGGGAGGAGTGAAAAAAAAATTGCAGTTTCTTGGCAAATTTCTCAAAAAGAAATTGTGAAAAATGATTGAAAAATGTTTTTCCCTAATATCTCCGTCTAAGTAATTTAGGGCGGCGAATTTGTGGTGCAGGGTGCAAGAGGACTATATAAGGAATCTATAGACACTAACCCGACAACTCTAGGTTGTATAGTTTGGGAGAAAATTGGCTTTCTTTTTGGGGTCGTTCAACGACCCCACCTTCGCATTCTACGTAACCACCAAGGCCTCCGCATTCCAAAGGTTAAAAGTCTTGAGATTACATTATTAATAATAATTAATCATTTTTAGAACAGAAATTCTACATAATAAAGAACTATTCATTGTATATTGGCTAAATCCCCATTCCAGTTAATAACTTGTAGAGTAATAGTGTAATCTTGCAGAGTGTGAAGAAAGAATAAAAAACTGCCAATAAAACTTCTTTTTCTCCAGTAAAATCATTTGGGAAATGCTGTCAAAGATTTGTCTAAAAAATGTAAAAGATGACATCAGCTTTTGGTTTTTTCCCCAATTTTAATGCATAATAGGTATTATCAAAAATCATCGATGAAGAATTGTCACGAATACTTCAAGTATTTGTAGTCAGCTTTCCCCTCGTCGAATGCCAAAAATAGTCCTGGCATGGGCCCGATGGGTTCGTGGAATTATTCCACATGTCTTGTTGCGGGTGAGCTTGTGCCGGTGGGTCTCTGCATCATCCATAGACTGAGTTCAGTCTTGCTTGGTGGCTCAACGTGAGCGGACGCATGGGAATAGTAGTGCAGTGTTAGAGGGGACAGCAAAGACCCGAGGGTTCCGGTGGCAAGTCGCTCCACACTCATAGAGAAATCCGTGAGTGGCCATCCTCTACGGAGGAATCCCTCTGCGAAAAAAAAACCCCTTACCACATATTGAAAGGGTAAAAAAACCAAATAAGATAACGTCAATGTTTATATTTTTGGGCAATATTTCTAGGAGATTTCAGTGTAGAATAAGGAGTTTTTTTTGTCAATTTATTTATCCAGCTTCGTTCTCATAATTACTCATATTCTGATTGTCTTTTTTTTTCGAATAAAAGTTTGCACCACATAAAAATGAATGAACCCCTTTTAATTTATTGAAAATAAACCTTTCAATATTTAAATAAAAAAGGTTTCTTTTGCAAAGCTTCACAACTAAATCACAGGTGTTTAGAATAAAGTGCGAAAGGTCAACTTGTAGGAATTCTTTTCACCTTTAATTATTGTGTAAACTCTTTCCTTACACCACCATAGAAATTCTTCAAGTGTAACTTCATCTTGTTAATGACTATTGATTTGTATATTTTTTTTTTCATTTCATTCTGAGCTTCCTGTCGCGTGCTCCACAAACTGGTGTATATATTTTGATTATGCCATAGAAATCTCGTAGATAGAAGCGTCATACACTATCTTTTGGATTCATGTCTTTTCACAGAGCTTTTTGCCAAAACCTTTTATATTGCATTTTCATTCTCAATGGGAAATCCAACTTGCACGGGAGAAGATCATTCCGAGTTTATCCGTAAAAGGGAGAAAGTAATGTGACAAACGTCAAGTGAGTGCGCTTCTGAAAGCTCCACCCCCCCCAGTGCTGCCACCCACCATCACACCCCATATCCGCCTGTAGAACCAAAGAATGTGAGAAAGACCGTGAGAAAAACGTCAAAATGCATTGAATTCTACTTTTTTTTTTAACCTTCTTCTTCAGCCCCCTACTATCACCTTACGGGGGGGACTTCGTGAAAGAGCTTTCGTGCAAGAGGGCATGTATGTGGAATTATTTTACTGCACTACATTTTGCCAAGCTGTGCAGGTGCCTTTTGACTCTCTCTCAATGCTGCATTTAAGCATTTCTATATAGCCACAACACTATAAGTGGGTGATGGGAGTACGGTGAGAAGCAAAAAAAAAGTGCAACCCACAGAAGTGCACTCATATGCACTTTTCTTTCACCAACTCCGTCTTATGGAGCACCTTCATTTTCTTTTGAATATTTAGAAGGGTATGGGAGAATGTATGTGACTCGTTGATATTTATGGAAATGCATATCATGGTTCTCTGTTATTTGGAATTATATAACAGCAAAACATTCCCTTTTTTGTGCACACATTCTCCACGGAAAGAAGGCAAACCAAGAATCTGTCACTATGTGTGCTTTTTCAGCTGCGCTGCATATTTTTTTTTTCACCACCTCTGCTCTCAATTCTGATAAACATGGAATTCTAAATCTGGCATATCAAACCACAAAGTCTGCACGAAAGATTGCATATAAAATGCATACAGTGAAGTTTATAATGAAATGAATATTGTGGGAAAATACACAAGAAAGTATATCACTGGGCGGAATAACTCTATTTTACATGAATATGGTGTGTGATAATGTGTTTTGTGAAATTCATACATATATACCCTACTTTTGGGGATTTTGCAAACTCCAGGTGAAACTAATTAAAGTATAATACGGAGACATAGAATGGAGCTCCATAAAAGATTTTTGCGCACCTGAAAAATCATATTATGTGGCTTATTAAGTATTTTACGTGAAACATGATATTTTCAAGAGCTTTTGAAGTATTCACATACGCTTGTCTTCCCACCATAACACGGTGTATTTTAGGGAATGAAGGAGTTGACAATATCGTATTTAGAGACTTGACTCTTTGTGTGGATGTTTTAGCAAAATTTAGGTAATTTATCTGACATTGTACATAACTATGTAGGAAGGGGGAAAACGTGAAGGTTTAAAACGTCGCAACCTATTCAACGTGTTTTATAAAATTAAAAGAGCTTGGTAGTTAAGAAATGAGAAAAAAAAACTTTCAGAAACTTTTTAATTAAAACTGGAATCCTGACTATAAATCATTTTATGTCAGTTCTCTTAATTTGTAAAGTACACGACTGTAATTTGTATTAGATATTAAGGCTGGATACTTTATGAAATTCTTTTTCATTGAGCTATCTAGCTTTCTTTTTTATGTAGTCTATTTTAGATCTTGGTAGCATTTTTAGTCTTATTTATCGAAATTTGAGAAGGCCTCACGTTACAGAGCTCTGTGAGCCCTCTACTACTTCTCTTCAAAGAGAATAACAAACGGATACGGGGTAGGGCAATGCATTCTTCCTTCATGAGACTTTCAATTTTATTCTGATTTAATTTGAAGCCCTTGTGGAATTTATTCAAAGGACTGGTGTGGGTTACACGGACCAAGTTAAAAGGGTTAACTTTTGCTTGTGATCTTCTTTTCTTAGAAGTCAGTGTATTCATGCTAACGAAGCAGGATATACAACCGACCACCATGGAGTCTTCGTTGTTATTGCAATTATGATCTGTGTGCACACATAAACTCCGCTCGCAATGCTCGTTGGAAAATTTCCAGTTTCCCTCCGCGCGCGTGATGAAAGGGATAAAAGGGAGTAAAAAAGAGAATATTTTCCATAGTAAAAATAGGCAAACGCGAGAAGAGTTATTTTTCAACTTGGAAGCACCAAATATAAAGTCCCGGGGAAAAAGGAAACTTTAAAAATGTTTAGCATGAAGAGCACTCAAAAACTTTCTTTCAAGTCAGTCTTGTTTATGAGTTTCTATATCCCATGGTGGCGAGATGGGTGGGGCGGGGGATGGTATGAAAAAAAAGAGAATAATAAAGCTTCACATTGACTTTCTAATTTGTATTCATGTCGAGCTATTTTTCTTTTTTTCAATTTTCCACACTTTATCCTTCAAACTCACTTCCTACGGGGGCACGTGGGGAAGTTCGTGGGGGTGCGGTGGGTTGGGGATGGCTTGTGATTAAGGCAGCGCGGTGTAAAATTTTAAGCATTTGCTATTATCTCATGATGTATTTCACAGAGTTCTTGTGTGTCTTATACAGGGAATTTTCTTTGGGTAAGGAAATAAATTTTCCAAGGGAAAATGCTACAAAAATGATAAGAACTACACACAGTAGCATAAAAAAGACATCATATGCTGTTGACTGTGTGTTGGACAAAAAAAGCGGGATGTTTACACAAAAATATGACACCAGCAGATTCTGTTTGATGGTCATTAGTTATAGGATTTCCGCAATTTACCATCGTTTTCCCCCCCCGGCGGGGTCCGTTGATTCACGCAGCGCCTGAGTAGCTGAGATAAATGTGATGGAGAGGATAAGGACATTAGTGTAATCGACACCTACAAATAGTCATCCTGGAAATCCGTGTCTTCGTCTCCCCTTCCATTAGCTCCCCGGATAAGCCTGAAGTTTGGGGGAGGGTAGGTGGAAAAAAAGACCAGAGGAAAGCAAAGATGCTGTCATAGCAGAGACTTTTGCTTGCTTCCCAATTCAATGTTGGTATAATCTTCCATGTGAAGAAGGAATGATGAAATTGGATGTCTTTTGTAAAATTTGTCCTGTAATCTGAACGATAAATTAAATTCTATTCTCAATAGAGATCAAATTTACAGGAATTAGGAAAGAAATTTAGGAAAAACTTCTATGGGGATGTTTTTATAGTAAATCGAATGGGATTTTCCAGTGATGTTTGAGCTTTATCTTGTTACAGGAAGGAATATATATATCAAAATATCTCCCTTTCTACAAGAAGTGTAGTAATGGATCCTTTAAAATTTAATTTTTTTTTAAGTTAAAATTTATTTTCTCAAAATCCGAATGGAAATAATCAATAAATGTGCGAAAAGGGGACTCTTTAAGCTCATACCATCTAAATTTTGCAAAATTCACGATCAAGAGTACTACAAAGTATATTAGGGTCGCTCCGTGAAATGCTAAACTGTAAGCAAATTTCCCAATTTCACTATAATTCTCTCCAATAGCTGCCATAATGGTGAATAATGCGAATGTAGCGCCTCCAGACTAATTTCAATTTTGGCATATGTGTTGTATCCTACTATGTTTCGCATTTCGTGGTAGTACAAACGCCCTATATTTCCCACCCCACCCCCCCTTCATGCGGGGAAAGGGTTTTTATTTGACTTTCCATGAAGGGGAATGTATTTGAAAGAGCTTTCCAGAGACCATCAGCATGAATTGTTAATCCACATTAATCGATAAACTTGCTATATAGTGAACATGTTTCAGGTGAAGGTTGGGGGTGGTTCACATTGGGTATTGGCTGTGTCGCATCGTAGCATTAAAAATAAATGACTATAAATGAAAACACTCTGGTGATAAGCATAAATTCCCATTCTAACCCAAAGTGCTGGGGTGAGTGTGCTTAGTTAGACTTGGTTTCATATATACTACATACTAGTCAACCCGAGCCCCCAATCACGTGTGAGCAAACTTCATTTTAAGCAATAAAAGGGGGGCGTACACACAGAAAAATTTTTCGCATTTTGTGAATGCGAGTGAAATGGTTCGCAGTTTCAATGTGCGAGCCTCAGGTAGACTCGCACATTACTATTACGAGTCTATGGTAGATAGTTTCTTTCTCACTAACATTTGACAGGTTTTTTTGACAAGCTCCTTGTTTATTTTCAATTTGCCCGTTACCGCAATTCTTTTTTCGCGACGAAAAAAGAAAAAGTATGGATTATCCTACGACATATCGTCATGAAATTCTGTTGCAGAAATTATTTTTTCTATGGTTGTGACGCGTTGTGACATCCTTTAAAAAATATGCGAAAATTTATGTTTTCGAGAAGAAATTTTATTTTTGTGGACCTTTACATGAGATCAGATAATGATTTTTGGTGTTTTAATAGTTTTTCCAGATGAAAAATTAACAAAATAAAAATCATGTGTAAAATTGGTGATTCCGCCCAATTTCCGCGCGGCGCTAGTGTTTGTGAAAGAAACCTTTTAAATGTTTTTCTGCTATAACATTTGCTTTCTTCTCGTCAATTTTATCAATTAATATTGTATTTTTATTTATCTATTTTGGGCAAATAATGCTATTTATGGAAGAAATATTGCTTTTAAATTGGTGTAAGTGATTGAGCAAATCAGTATTTATAGAATTCAATGTTCAATTTCGGTCCAATAAATGTGAAAATTTTCGAGAAATAGTGCGAATTAGAATTATTAAGGGAACTTAATATGTTGTCTTGTTTTTTGTTAAAGATGTTGTCAGAAAAATTAGGATTGCCTAAATCGGTCCGAACTCGAAAGGTCTTTTTGAGCATAATTTTGATTTTTTTAATACTAAAAAATAAATAATTAATTTTTTTTAGAAAAGGTAAGGGTTCATAAAAATCTTAAAGTTCAGATTTTTAAAACAAGGTAGGTAATGATTCAATTAAATAAAAAAAAGTAATAATATGAATGGTAATCAATTAAAATTGAAATTTTATTCATGTGATGATTTAAATTTTGTAGCTTGATTGAACAATTTTAATTAACATTATGTGGAAATGTGACTTTATATCTAAATTAATTTATGCAATAAAAATTTAAATTTTCAAATTTTAATCGATATATCGCTTTATGCGTATAGCCAAATTGCAAATTATTATATGATAAAAAATTAAAACTTTCTCTTCTACGCAGAAAAACAATTTAATTTAAACAAGCCCACGCCGTATGAATGAACGAATGGTGTAGAATGTGAAAGCTTTAGTATAATAACATATATTATCGTGATTCATTTTATGAACATTATAGTATTTCACGGAGGGTGGTAGACGGCTTGGAAGGAGTAGAAGTCTATTGAGCTTGTGCTGTCATGGTGGGGCAGGAAAGGGGTGGGATACATGGAGTATATGTAAAATAAAGTGTCGTCGGTCCCCCCAAAAAATCTCCTCATATTATATTTTGGTGGCATTTCCCATAAATCCAGAACCCGACTGCCGCATTGCCGCCTATTCACCGGGATAATGATTTAAGCTTTCACTTTGACATTTTTAATTTTCCTTACGGGGTACCCCAATGTATCTCCCCATCACCCTCCCCTCCCCCAAACGGCGTCAGACCCAGCGGACGGGATCTCTTGTGCGCCCTTTTTTATGCCATTCTATGGTACACCCTCACTCAGCAGAAGTCCCCATGAAAAGGACCCTCTACCATATGGAGGGGCTTTGATTTATACGCCACGGATTTGCGGGGTGCCAAACGATATACCGCGGGAGTGAACAGGTCCCCAAAAACTCACTATGCGAACCCGAACGAAGAAGTAGCTGCGCTTGCCAGAGTCACATTTTTTTTCTTCTTTTATATTTCACCCCTATTTTTTTCATATCGTGCCCCCTCCCCCGCCCTTTAACATTTTCTTCATAGAATTTCATTCACATGACACTGACTCCCATTGTGCAGAAAATTCTCACTCACTTCCGCACAGAAGATGACACAGGGAGGTCGTGTGGGGGTGGCAGAAAAGAAGACACCCCGAGGGAGAAAAAGTGAAATTTATTTATTTGGGGTACACCAATTTAAATGGTGGGTGGGATGAAATGGTTTTATAGTTTCTTTCCTCTTCATGCCACTATATTATTTCTTATAAATATACTCGCAACTTGGCATATATTTTTTTTTTATCTACATTCATTGTAAAGTTGATACGTTCTTAGATTAGGGATTTTGACTTTTTTTTTTTATTAAACTTTAAATATATTTAGTTTAAATATTTCAATAAAGTTTTTAGCTACTTTAGAAACTATCTAGTTGTGGTAAACCTAGAAATATACGTTAAAATCTAAATTTAAGTCATATTTCTTAATTTTTTTTAAAAGTTTTTTTTTAGTTAATTACTTAGTTTGTAATTTTTGAGTTTAACGTCTTTTCCTCGCTCAGTTTTCTAGGCGTTTTAGGAAAGTTTTGACGATTTTCTTTAACAAATTCAGAGCTCATTATAATCAGAAATTTGAGATAACATTTTATAAGAAAAGTTAGTTCTTACTTAAATGAGTTATTATATGATTGAGTTTCGCTTCTAATAATTAAAAAAATATTATTACAAAGGGATGTGTAAAATATAAAATCTTAAGAAAAGGTTTGTTTTAGATTTAATATATAAAAAAAATTCTTAAAGGCAATATGTTTTACTCCTTCTAGAACAGGTTGTATCTCAGTTAGACTAAAATTTTTTTTTGTTGAGATCTCAAAATGCCTTAAAAATGTACATATAAATCTGACTAATGAATGTAGAATTAGAAGAATTAGAAGAATTAGAAGAAATCAAAATTTCCATCCAAAATCTATCATCTGTTTCACTTAATTTTTCAACTCTAACCTAAAGGGCTGTGAGGAAGAACAGCAAAAGTGAGGATAGAGAAAGTTCTCTGTGAGTATGGAAAAAAAATACTCAATATCTGTGTATTATAATTCAACATAGCTTTGAGCTATACTATCAAAACCTTGGGTACAATCTTTTTCCACCCCCAACACAAAACTTTGAAATACCCTCCCTCAGAAGCGCACCCCCCGTTGATGTAGTATTTTCAAAACGATATGCGAGAAAAACCTTGCAAAATTTATTTTCTCAGCGCTGAGAGTTTTATTAATCCCAAAGAGGGTTTTGTTTTTAGTTTTTCTCTCTTTTCCGTGTGTTTGTCCTCCCACCCATTCACAATATATATCATCGTGCGCGCAGGGTTGCTTAAAGTGCTGGTGGAGATTTTGTGAGGGGGATGTGTAGGAGCGGTGCTTTTGTATAAGAAAAAGCAGAAGGACGAAAAAATATTTTCTCTTCTTTTTGGGATGGGGAAGGGGATGAAGAAAAGGCGGAAAGGAAAAAGAAATGAACGCGGTGACGTGTTCATTTTGTGGAAAAATAAATAACAACCCTTTTCAGTTGCCGTAAGCTCCGTGGTTGTTAGTAATAATTCTGGGTGATGCGCGTCCTTCATCATCCTTATTTCGTGGTCGTGAATGGAGTGAAATAATCTAGCTTCCCATTCAATGAAGAGAGTGAGACTAGCTACCACGCGCAGGGGGAGGCGCGAGAATGAAGATGAAAGTAGTAAACCATCATCATTACAATTCGCTTGTTCCCTTCACTTTTCCCAACCCCATTCCCCCGTCGTGGTGTTTTTGCAACGGCGCGCGCGGGGGTGTGAGCTGCATGTCTTTCCAGTCCTAAAAGATTAAATTCAGCCATTTCGTAGATGGGTTGCAATATCAAGACATGACTCTAAAGTGTTATCAGCAGTCAAGTTCTTTCATACTTTTCTCTTCTCACATTTCCCATAAAATTCCATTCCCTTTAGCTCCCTCTTCTTTTTGTCTCCTGCTTTTTCCATACTTTCCCACCATGTATATGTAGTTGTTCCTTTTTCCTTATAAATTCCAACCCTGAGAGAGCGATGCCACACAAGAGCAAGGAGACTCACGCGGAGCAACGACATGCTTTTTATTAATTTAAATATACATTATGCAAATTTTTGTATTACTTAATAACCCAGGGTGACAAGACACCGTCCGGGGTGATTTTCAGGATGTGGAATTTTTGTGCAAAAATACCCAGGAAATCACCTGGCTCCGGAGATTTTCTCAATATAAGATTCACAAAGAAAAGTTAAGGGGTTAACTACTCTGATGAAATTTTATTTTTTTATTTTTACTTTACGGTTTAATAGAGTTCTTAACGGCTGATCTTTCTTCGAGGAAAAGGTATTTTGTAAAATTTTATCTGATATTTGACATTATTTTGCCATAATCTATTAAAATTCTGAGTCAAAAATCTTTGTAAATATTTGAATTGGTTAACAGCTTTTAACTCAAATTAAATACATTTTTAACAAGTTTGTCTTTTGAATCAATATTTCATTAGATTATGGCAAATATTGTGAAAAATCAGGCAAGCAGTTACAAAAAACTTTTTTTTTTCAGAATAGAATTAAAAATCGACAGTTGCTGCTAATTTTTTTAGAAAATTTTCCTTTTACTGTATTTAAATAAAGATTGATGTAGTCAGTTAGATTTTCTTATCTCAGTGAGTTTGTTTGTGGATATTTTCCTGTCAACTTTTATATCCTCCCTGTGTCAAACACCAATAAAATGCACCCTATTTGTTTTCCTTATCATACCTATGACGATACGTAGTATTTAGATTGTTGACCAACTTTTCCGAAAAGGGGGATGTTCTATCAATCCATCTCTTGTGGTTGAACCCAAAGAAAACACAGAGAGAGAGAATAATTTTACATTTTGAATTTGTTGTAGACAACCCCTCGGTATGAATTGTCGACGCAGTAAAGATAAACATTTGACGAGTTGATACACTTTCACGGTGGTTGCGAGGCATTCTCGTTGTAGATTGCCACCCCCTCGCGTCAGCTAAAGTGCGGGATATTATAAATTGAATTGTTGCTTATATTAAAGGAAGAATTTTCCAGAGCTATGCGATCACCCCACCGTGGAAAATGTCAAATGGTATTATGTTCTGAAAAAGTTCTTTGAAATCTACTCCGCGCGTTTAGTTGAGGGGTTGTAGCGCAGGGTGCTAAAGCGCGGGGGTATATCAGCACTGCGTGAATCCCCTTTTAGTGTAGTTCCACAAGAATATAAACAGTTGCCGTTTGTTAAGATTACGCCCGTGAAATATAATTCTATTGCTCTGGCTTTTATCTTTTCATATCTTTCATGTGAATCTCTCGAGCGCACACATTGGGTATGCGCTACCCTCCCCCAAACTCTCTAAATTTGCGAACGAGGATCTCCATGTCATCCAGGGGTGTTTTAGAGGCGCTCACACAACACTTTCACACATTTGGTGCTAGAGTGAGTCGTAGATACTCACAACTTCTTGTGCTGCAGAGCCACCCACGCTAGGGGGTGGTTGAGTGTTGGCGGAAATAAATGTTTCGCGCGCGATGTTACTTCATCCCGTGTAGTGTCATCCCCAAGCTCAGTGAGAGGAAAGAAAAACTTACACACAACTCTTTTAGTGAAAAAAAAAAGTGATGGAATCATCATAAAGTCAATTTTGGGCAATTTTTCGCATTCTTTCTCATTTAGTACGCCATAAATATCATCCACTCTTGCGGGGGGCTCTTTCACCGTCATTTTTACCCTCCCTTGCGATTTTCTATATCAATTTTTATAGGAAAAATCATTTATTTTCCAATTTTCTCATATAATCTCTTCCAAACGAGGAAAATTTTCTTCCTGCCCCAGGAAGGACAAAAACTGCAAATTCAGCATATTTTCTGAATCTATCAACTTTTCCTCCCTTTTTTTTTCCACGTAATTCACCATATATGAAAAGTAAACCCCTTTTTGGATAGTATGTGTGCGACATTTTAGTTTCTATGCCACATGGAGGAATATCTCACGTCTTCCTAGGGAGACAATTTAGACTTAATTTAGAGGCACAAGGGATGGAAAAAGTCTTTCCTTGTGAGCAGATACTGTATAGCGTGATAGAAGGTTCATTGTGGAGGAAATCAGCAGAAGGATGCTTTTCCTTGGACAATTTCACCATATAGCCTCTCTATTTGATTTAAAACTCCACAATTAGGGTTTCATATGAAATTCTCAGGCTCTGAATCATGCACAGCAATTATGACTCATATGGAGGATTTTCTAGGAAACCCTCTCTGACCTTCTGAATTTTCATGATTATACTCAATCATTGTAGGGGTTGAATTTCAGTATAAACTCCGCAGGGTGGAGCTGTAATTGACGAGGGTTGAGTCTCTGGGGTGAATTTTCTTGAGTATATGTTGATGTTTTCATCAATAAACTGATTTGTGAGAAGTTTCAATTCGAATCACGACTAACTTTCACACAAATATGCCTAGAAATTCCTTGAAAGTTCGCCTCCATCTGTTTGAGTTTAGGTGGGCTGAGTTCGTCTGGGTTCTAATTGGAAGAGATTTTAAATTTAATTACCTCTTAATTCATTACTCAATCCATTTAACATTTTGACGTGATTTTGTTGATAGACAGAAAAAATTATTTTTTTTTTACTGAAGCACAACATCCCCTTTCCCTCAAAACTTTAATCAATTGTAGAAAATTTTGAAGAAAATAAAATCAATTTCTTATTAAATCATTAGTTAATTTAAATTTTATACCTCGATTGAACTTCTTTCATGCTTTTCAATTCAATCAGAGAAATTTACAAGAAAGTCAATCATAACGCGTCCAGTTATAAGAGTTGGTGTCCCACAACGTGTAGAAGTTTGTTTATGCGTTGTAATGCGATTTGTGAGCAGAATTAGCAGACAAATTTGATTTTTTTGTAAAATTCGACAATTTGATGGATAAAAATGGTCATATCTCTGGTTCTATAAGACCTACAGAAATTTCTTGACTAGTTTTGGAAAGGCATTAAAACAGGCTATAAACTAACATAAATTTCAATAATTTTCAAGGTCACCTCCAGAACACAAAATGGCGGATTTTTGTTTTGCGAAAACAGTTTTTGGCATTTTTTGTTCCGAAGGAATAGTTCTAGAGGTTTCTGATGTTCTAGAAAGTTATAGAGTTTTGCAAAATCTTTAATTTGATACTAAGATGAGCAAAATCGGCCAAGCAGTGCAGGAGATATGGCTCTTAGAACTTTTCAAATTCAAGAATTTTTCAAACTGCGATATCTTCTAAACGGCGACATAGATTTTCTTCATTTTCGGACTGGTGAAAGATATTGAGTCAGGCCACAACATATCAAAATTTAAAGGAAAACGATAACAGATGTTGGGAGATATTGCCCCTTAAAGTTAGGCAATTTTTGTTTTTGATTTTAGCGCCTCTTGCGGCTGTTTTTGGAACTTGGAATGTTCTAGACAGTTGTAGGGCTTCTCAATACCTTTCATTTGATACCAAGATGGTCAAAATCGGTTAAGCCGTTCTCAAGTTATATCAAAAAAACACTTTTTGCTTTAGGCCGCCATATTTGCTAAACGGCTTGACCGATTGTCAAGTATGAATTATCGATGAAAACGTCTCACTGAGCTCTACAACATACTAAAATTTCAGACTTCTAGCTATAAGGGAAGTCATTGATGGTAGTTCAAAATGGCGGACGGCGGCCATCTTGGATTTTGAAAATGCGAAAAAATGAAAATTTACACCCACATTTCTATAGAAAACTTCAAACCGGAAGTCTCTATCTATTGCCGTTCTCGAGTTATAAAGCAAATTTTGGCGCAGAGGCCGGCAGGCCGGCCGGCGGGCCGGCCGGCCGGATCAAAAATTTTCCACCACCATTTTTGGAATGTGGGATGTCTAAAACGTGCTCATACCAAATTTGAGCCCGATCTGAGGTGGTCGGAAAATCCGACGATTACAATACTTGGTGTTGGCCACGAAGTGGAACACCAACTAATTATTAATTAACCTCACGGCGCTTGAAAGTCTTACTACTTAGATGTTCTGCGAATAAGCGCAACAACAACAAGAAAAAAACTTACACAAGAATTACAGCGAAGAAAATGAGAGAGAAGAAGAAGTTTTTTCCTATGATGATGAAAAAGAAATTGGTCTCCTAGCGTTCTTTTGTTTTGTAAATAAAATTATTATGTTCTTTATAGATTTTTCTTCATGTTTTTTTTTTTACTTTTTTGTTAAGACACAAGGATACACAAGCATAAATTCCGTGTGTGTGTGTGCACCATATACCGCAAAGAAAACCATGTAGCAATGAATAAATTTTCTCTTTTGGGTATCTCTTCTTATTTCTCCTATTGTATTATGAAGGAAGATCTTGTTGGGTTCTTTTGTGGGTGCGCCTTTTTGCGCGCGGTCCTTGTCGAAAAGTTGTTTTTCGGTCTGCATGAGACGCCCGCGCGTTATATTTGCCGGCAAAGGGAGAAATTAAATAATTTTTGAAATTGTATTTGCCTCCTCAGAAAAAGCACAAAATGCCGCCAAAGCTATGCTTCTCCGCATTACTTCTTTACTCCCCATCCCCCATTACGCCATCAGCAAATGTGGATCCAAAAGCCACATAGAATTTTCTTTATATGCGAGAATGGTGAAGAATAAGGTGAAGAACTTTTCTACTTCTCCGTGTCTGAGGGAAACAAGGAGGGCTGGGGGAGGGATGGGAGGTGTATATAATCTTAGGAATGATTCCTATGCGAATTTTCTTCCAAGCGAAATATAATATGCATGCAATATCATCGCCGGCTCCTCGTCCTTTTCGCATAATATGAAACCGATGGGAGAAAATTGAATTTTTCAATTTCCTCTTTTTAAACCCAAAAGCTCTGTAAATTCAATAGGAAGTAACATATAATGCCAAAAGGTCCTCCAGAGAGAGAACCTAGAGGGTGCACCACCACTGTTCTTTCCCACAGGACAGATTAATTCACCATCCTTGGGCAAATTCACAGCAATTTTCCTTTGCTCCTTGCAGCTCTTCCTGAGGAGGGACCTCGTATTACGGGTGGAAAGCCACGCTATCAGCTTGGGGATGTTGTGAGAGTGAATTGCACTTCGGGACGATCAAAACCTGCAACGCATCTTAGTTGGTTTATAAATGGTGAACACGCAGATCCGTCTTTCCTGCGGAACTACAATCTCGTCATCACAGGACGTGAAGGACTGGAGACAGCGACTCTCGGATTGGAATTTCGTGTAAGGTCGAAGCACTTCAAGAAAGGCGACATGAAGCTCAAGGTAGGGATTAAAAGCTCTCATATATAGGGGTAAATGCATTTTCCCATTGAGATAGAAAGAAATCGTGTGAGACAAAGTTGTAGCCCGGAAAATTTCCTATAAGACAGTCGTCATTATAAAATTAAAATATTTTCTCGGTACATACCAAGGAAAATATATTCCTCAATTAAAATTAACAAATTGCCCCATGTTCCCCTACTTATTTGACTCAGCTTTAAGTTCATAAACATTCTGCTATAGTTGAAAGAGAGAGTTAGAAATAAATTTAATTATTTGTAACAAATCAATATTATGGTTAAGTTATCCGATTACCTATTCAATTCATTGAATTATTTGTTATTTATTATGCATTAGTTTTCTACGTAATCTATTTTTAACTTATATTAATTTAGTGATTTCTGATTAATAGATAAAATTAGATTAATTTTAAATCATATTGAATTATTGGGATTGATATCTTATATGAATCAAATATGAATTGGTAATTTTTGTTAATGATTTTGTGAAAAAAAAATCATTTTAATTATAATAGGGGATATTGGGGGTGTCACTACTACACGCAAAATTGAGGAAAAGCTTGAAATACATTTGTTAGAGGAAAATGGTCTGTAGGTCAGAATTTTTTATACAAAACTCTTCTATTAAAGAAACTTTGATTTTCTAGATTAGAAAAACAACACGGAATTCCAAGTTTAATAAAAATATAGACAGGATTTTAGGAAAAACTCAAAATGGGCTAAATCTTACGAGGAAAATTGCGGAATGAAAAATTTCTCTTAGAAATGATATTTAAATAAATCTTTTAGCTTTAATCTTTATTCCTTAAAAAACCCATTAAAAGCCTAATTTATCTCTCCTTTAGCTTTAAATCTTTATTTAAAAAGTTCGGGGTGATAATGGGCCTAATTCAGCGACTAAGAAACTCTTAAAATCTTTAAATTTTGTACTGAAATTTCAAGATTTCAAGTGAATTTCAAGGGTTTCTTGGTCGCTGAATAAGGCCTAAATTTTCACGAGTTTTATCGTTTTCTTTAAACTAATTTTCAGAAGTCATTTTATTTAAAAAAATTTTAGCGCTATCAGGAAATAAATTAAATAATGTTAAATTCACAAATTATTAAAAAAAAATAAAAATGTGGAAAAATTCCCAGTTATGTGCCTATCCAATTAAATGTAATTGAAGCAAAAAATGCAGAATGTTAATTAAAATTATTTTTAAATATCATTAAAATGATTGAAAATTAAAAGTCAACTAATTATGAATAATAAATTCACTTCAAAAATAAATAAAATTTTCCCGGGAAATATTCAGAAATTTTTTTTTCGAATGAACTCATAAAAATTAAGCTTTTTGTTTAAAATTAGAATGAGGAGCTTACAAAATAATTTTCTTCCAAATAGCTTTTCTTTGCACTTGAGAGAGAAAAATAAAAAGAAAATGCTTGCGGGGTGGTTTTTGTGTATTACATTTTCAATTTGTTGTCCTTCCCATAAGGATGAGAAAGTTTAATATTCTCTTTTCTTTAGTTTAGAATTAATTGAAATTTCAAATTATTACTACCAATTGCTACAAAGTGTTTGTGTAGCTATACGTGCAATTGTAAGAAGTGAGGAAGGGGGATTGCTGATTTGGTTGTAAATCTCCATTGGAATTTAGAAGGATATTTCAAGGATATTTTGGGTGGTGTAAATGGTGAAGAAGCTCTTCCATTTGCTTCTCTGTGTCATTGCAGTGTCTGGCTACAATTGCCACGGTGTACTGGAGGAGCAACGAGGAGAGTGTGGAGGGTGATAAGCCCCAGAAAGCGCCAGTTCTCGAGTCGCGAGAAACCGTCTACGCCAGCAATTCCCGTGCTGATCGTGTTCAAGGTGAGTGGCATGAAGGAGGAACCCAGAGGCGATGACGCCACCCCGCGTCGTATCCTTTTTCGCACCCCCCTTTGCACAGATGAGGGAACATGAGTGACGGTGAATGTTTCCATTTCAGCAAACAATTCCGGTTCGATTTTCGAGAACAGTCACTTGAGGCTCGTTACATTCCTGCTGACACTGGTTCTCACAACTGCCGGCGCCAGTCCATTCCAATCGCTCTCCGGCAGTGATAATGGTGCCACTTCTGCCACCAGGTAGCTCATCTCGGTGCCCCTTCTCCATCGCACAGCCATCCTCCTCTAAAAGAGAGAATTCACACCGAGTGAGCTACGAGAAAAAAGGCAGAGTCTGTGTGTAAGAGAAAATTCGCCCCGGCACCAGGAAGGCATCCCGTACTATCCCTGCCAAGACGTCTTGAATTGCAGGAGGAAATTCCACGTGAAATCCATAAATTGTGTACACCACATCCCACTCCCCCCGCCCCTTCCTTCTTGAATTTTAATAGTGCATTTTCCACAAGAACTGCCACCACCCCGTTATAAGACAAAATGAGCCAGCGAGTGTAGTCCTCGAACAAACCAAGTCCATTGTGAATTTATAAAGGGAGGCACAGGAGGAGATGAATGGGAGAGATCCTGCACCGGGAAAAAGAGGAAAGTATAACTATATAGACGATACATATCGACATCTATTGCCAAAGAACCTTTGTAATGATTTATTTTCCTCTTTACATTGTAACTGTAATTTACATGTATCATCTACATAAATATTATGAATTTCTTTTTTAAAATTCACATTCTATGCGAAAAATTAACCCAAATACATACTATACAAATTGAATATAATGGGTAATCAATGAGCAACAGTGGAAAAGACGTTGAGTAATTTTTTTTAACCAACTTACCAATGCAATGAAAAGTTCCTTGAAATCTTTCAAAACTTTGTGTAGAAACTTCTGATGAAGAAAGAATAAAGTATCCTCCCACTTGGAAAAATTATTTATTCACTTTATTGGATAAATTGATTTTTAACCATGATTAAACTTTCAATAATTGGCTATTTATTCCATTGAAATGATTTTAAGCTGCAATTTATTGGAAAATCTGTCTTTTTCTTCGATTTTTTCAATTTATCTTTAACTCTATCAATGGTTCGGATTATATAAAAATGTTAAAAAGATACGCACAATATTCAGGAAGAATTTCCATTTATGTTTGTGCTGTTTGTGGTACAAAATTTAAAAGGAGTTTATTCATTTTTCTTATGGAAAAGCTTCTCATTCAAAGAAGCAAACGCCTATTTTTTGTATAGAATTTAAACAAGAAATCACCAAACAAATTTCATATTTTCCTCTGAGACAAGCGGGGAATAGCGGACAAAAATTAGTTTAAAAATGTAGATAATGACGTCATTATTGCGTTTTTTGTTTTTTTTTTGAAGACATAAAACGCAAAAGTCTTGGCAAAAATCATAAAAATACTTTGTTAAAAATAATCGACGAAGCATTAATATAAATATTTCCCACATTGTAAGGGAGACGAAAAACACAACAATGACGTCATTTATTTAATTTTTAGGCAAGTATCTTTGTTGGCTTTTCCTAGCTGATCACAGTAGAACTTTGGTGATTTCTTATCAATTTTTGATTCAAAACAGAATTACACGTATCTTCAATTATTTCTCAAAGAAAGAGTTATCTCAGACGTGAACGAATAAACTCCTTTATTGATTTTTAATTTTTACAAAAAAGTATCTTTAATTCCATATCCCAGAAGCAACATATCGATAAATATTTTATCCTCCTTCCGATCAAATTACTTCAACGTCTTTTCGCACAATTTGCCCCCATGAAAAATCAAAATTGATATCACAAAGAAAATGAGGAAAAATAAAAATTAATTTTATGACAAAACAATCTCTTTTGAGGGCATTTATTCTTAGTTAATAAGTTGCATTATATACCAAAATTGTGATGTTTTATGATAAAATGAAAAAATGGGAAATTTATGAAATCAATTTACTCTTAATCTCTATAAAATTAATTCATGTTCATAATAAAATATATTGAGAAAAAAAAAGAGTGGATATACCAAAAAAATGAGAAAAAAAACGTGAAAAAATATTTCAGAATATATTTAATTAAAGTTGAAAACGCGATAAAATTTGCGATAAATGTATCACTCTTGTGGAGTAAATATTTGTCATAAAAAAATGAGAGTTATCAAGAAAAATCATTTAAGTTTTTTTTTGAGAGAGAGAAAATTTTAAAATGAGAAAAATTGCGAGAAATCGATGAAATTCTGAAACTTATGAAAATTTAATATCTTCTATACAAAAATATTATTAAAATGAAAAATAAAAGAGTAACTGCATTGAGTAAAATATTAAAAAAAAAAAAGAAAATGAGAATAAAGAACCTCTTTTATCTTGTATAAACGTTTTGAGAACAAACTCTAACTAACATTGTCATTGAATGTAATTTAACTTTTAAGACAAAAACCAAGAGAATCTATTTGAAATGGGGAAAAACAATGAAAAAGTGTTTTAAAATGTCTTTCTTTTAGCATTTTTGAACGTCAAATGGGGTGATTGTAAAGATGCCGCGGGTTGGAGGTTGATTCCTCCCATCTAGACCGTGGTGGATAAGAAAGTCATGGAGAAAGTTATATTGCAGAAGGAATGCAGAAAAAAAATCCATTATATTGATATATAAAAGAAAATACAGAAATTCTTGTAAAAAGAAGAAAATATAGAGAAGATTATTGTAAATATTGAGGATGAAATTATGAAATAATATTAAAATGTTTTGCCCTAAATTATGGATTTGTCTTTAATTTTGGTTCTTCAAAATGAATTGCATTCGGTTACGAAACACCCTGCCATGTTAAGCCAAAGTGATAAATAGTGATTCCTTGAGAATTTTCAAGCTGACACTCTGGGGGAAAATTGATGAAAATCGTTGATCCACTAATAAGACAGAGTGGCGTGGGAGGAAGGCAAAAGAGAGAGAGAGAGATGAAGTAACTCCGACAGCTGAATGCGATTATGAAAATAGAATTTTGCTGAAAGAATGCTATTAATTAAATTACCCCATAACTCAGATCCGATAAAAGTGTCTCTTCCCCGCCAATGTCTTCTTGTCACTTTTCCGGTGTTACCGAGGACAGCTGAAGCACCACCAAGGGGTAAGTTCTTTTAGTCAGTTCCGTCTCTGCATACTTTTTTCTTCTTACTACCATTTCGCAGAACTCTAAACACATTAGCCCGTATATAGAGGAGATCCAGACAGGGAGATGATGAGAGTTTTGCACTTTTCAGTTTTCCGCAGTCTCCCCCCACCCACACACCCGGAAGTATCCCGCACCATCCGCCCTGCCCTAAGCCGCATGCAGTGTTGTGCCGCGCCGTAAAGGAAAAAGCTATATAGCTGAAGGATGGGGATGGTTTGGGTGGAATTTTCACTTCGTATATTTGCTTCTTTTCTCCTCTGCATTGAGATGACATTCTTACACCATGAAAGGACGTCTTGCACATATCTCTTTCTCCACACTATATATGCCTCCTCTCGCCTCAATATCATGTGGTCCGTGGTGGTGGTATATTTTCTCCGCAGGACGTGTATCATTTCTTACAATTTTTCTCACATCCCCCTCCAATATTCTTCTCGACATTTCTTTCGGGTTTCTATTCAAATATATATACAAAACCCATTCCCTCTCTCTCTCTCTACTACATATTAAACTTCCTTTCGCCGCATCGGAATTTGCACTTTTCCCAACAAAACTCAGCCCCACCCCCCCCCCCATCCTCCTTCTCTTCTTACGCTCTTTAGAGACTTTTCTAGCAAAACACTGGGGTGGTTCTCCTTTCGCACGAAGCTAATTAAGGATCAAGAATAATTACAAATGCACATACATCCGTAGATACTAAACCATTTGCAGACGGTATAAGTTTCTTCTTTGCAAAATAAGTACTTGAAGAAATATTTTTGCATGCAACTGTGTGAGCATCTTTTTTTTTGGAACACTACTGACGCAATCTCCAAGAGTGCCAATTAAATTCACAAAATGCCGCAGTTTTTCCGCTCTTTTTTTTCTCTTAGCTTGACGAAAACTCAAGAAAAGTTCCTTTTCAACAAATTGAAAGTTTTCCCGTGATATGAAAAGGCTCCTTTTGGGATGTAAAATTGTGCAAAAAAAAAATTCGAAGAAAAATTTCAAGTTTGTCGTCATACTAATTTGATTTAATTTTACGAAAGGTTAGATTAAGTGGAAAGTACCGCATTTATTCGAAAATTAAAAAAAAATCAGAAGTGATTTTAAATTTGTCTAGAAAAGTCGGTTAAAAGTCTCCTTTTAACCGAGCTTATTTTTCTTAGGATTTTCTTTTTACTATTTATAAGGAAAATCTCGGTTAATTTAGGGAAAATATAGTTTTCGTGGAAAAAAGAGAATTTATTTTTTTCTTAATTCATAGCTATGAGTCAAAAAGAAATCCTAAAAATTCACCCAGATAAAACAATTGGAGTATTGAAAAGAAACTTTTAGAATAGTAGGAAAAGTAGGAGAAGTATTTCATATGAAAGCTCCGGTGATGTGTGTACGGAAAACTCGAAGCTTTAGTCGTTTGGTGTGTCCTTTTGCTTCATGGTGGTGTTTCCTCACAGCAAAATCCCCACTTGATGGTACACTTGATGGTGGATACGAATAGAGATAGTTTGTGATTTGGGAATATCGGATAGATGTGGGATTCATGACAATATGTTTGCCATCATCTTTCTTGCTAATGGAGCGAGCAGAATCGTAGGCAAATAGAAAAGCTCCGCACATTACACTTCCCCAACACAGCATCGCTGCTACTGTTTGCCAAAGCTCTCTCTCCCACTCCCTCCTTGCCCAGGAATTGGATTCGACTGTGTGCTCCGGAGTGTTGGATCAGCTCTCGGTAAAAGTGCCCACATCACTGACGACAAGAGAGATGCCTCCCACCCGCAAACGAGAGGTATTACAATTTCATTCTTTGCACACGATATTGTCGTTAATGGGCTCCTTTTTTCGGAGGAAGGAACGAGGCAGACAAGCAATGCGAAAAAAAGCTCCGTCAAGAATCATCATGGGGATGGGGGTGGTGGAGGAATTTTGGAGGTAGCTCCATGGAAGATCTCCCCCGGTTCTCTTTCCCAACGGATTCTCAATCCATTTAGGACTAGCCTCATCCCCCCTTTGCCACCATTCTAAGACGTACCAACAATTCGAAGCTTTCGAGCGATGGAAGGCTTTCCCCAAAGAGGATGGGAGTGGAGACTTTTTCGACAAAATTCCAATAAAGATGGCACTCGGCGCATTTCCCGCATTTGCTTGATATTTCACGCTACAATCGCATGAGGATTTTATTTGTGCTGAATACACATTTAATTCTATGCTCAAAAATCAAGGGGCTATAGCTATATTGACGGATTAATTCCTGCAATGAAATAAAGATTCCTTTTAAATTTTTATTAACTACCTACTCGGAAAATTATCTTGTTTACTTTGAGTAAAAAAAATGTCTAAAAAGTTTTATTTTCTTAAAAAGGTCTTAAATAAAAGAATTCTTTCATGAATTCTTAAAAGAATTAATTAAAAAAAAAAACAAGATAATCGTAAGTCTGTGAAATAGGAAAGTAATCAAAGATTGAGTAAAGAGGCGTCAAGTATTACTGGATTTTCAAAGATTTTATCACTGTTTTTTTCTATTAAGGGATGGTCACGTTATTTTGGAAACTCTACAGGAACAAAATGGCCAAAATGTGAGAATTTCAAATAAATTTTTTGAGCACAAAAATTTATTTTCTAAATCGAAAGTACTGAATTCTTATCAGTACTTGGCCATTTAACAAGAGTGCAAGCAAATTTCGAATTTTTGGATCCAAAATTGGCTTGAAAATCGCTCTTAAAAGTTCCCGAGTTTCCAAAATAACGATTAATTATCTAAAAATTAAGTTTAAAAATGTGTATTCAACGATCAAAAAATCATTGAAATCGTTAAAATTACAAAAGAAAGTCGTGAAATTTAAAGGATTTCTTGGTCGCTGAATACGATCCATAAATTGTCTGAATTGATCCTTTGACAAGTTTTCTTTAAAATTTTTATAAAATATTCCTAGAAATAAAACAGAAAGTAAAAGCTTAAGAAAAGCCTTCAATAAAAAGAAAATATTTGCTAAAATATAGTACATCTCGTAGAATTTTTAACCCCTCGATTTTGATCTTGTGTGAACAAATCTTTTTCGTATGTGATGCTTTCGAAATCCTTTGTCAGTCTGGCTGGATCCTAGACTCACCATTGCTGCCTGTGTAGCATTATTTGGGAAGAAGGGAGATGACAATATTTCATCTCACATTATAGACATATGTACGTAGCATACATAGATATGGAAAGTACAATTTGGGGATATTAAAAATTCACAACGCATATTCACTGACAAAGCTCTTGGAGAATGTTTATAAATAAATTTTTATTTGCAAAAAAGATGGTGGTTGTGATTGAGTCTGATGTGTGGGAAATTCCCAGACTGACAATGGCAAAGTGCAGACGACAGACGCGCGACATTTATGGCGAAGAAATGGGGGCGATGCGAATGATTAAAATTTAAAAGGGTTCATGCTCGTGTGATTTTGATTAAGTTATGCATAAATAAATTGATCGGGGCAGAATGGCAGGAATATTCTGTGTCAGACAAGGGATGGTGGTTGGTATGGTATTTTATTTTGAGAGGAGCACGCCAGAAGGCAAACTTCCTGCCGGGAAGTCGCAGTTGATGGCAAAAATGTAGGCAGAGAGGCAAGCACACAGCGATGGAGGTAAATTCGCATGCTGTCACTTGCACAGTTTCACGCGCGCCCCCAATATTGAGGGGGGTGTACTCCCATTGTAACCGCCCACGGTACTCCCTCCCCCCACCCCTCTCCATCAAGCACCCCCATCAGCATTTATTTGCAACCCAGAACGTCGTATATTGAAATGCAAACATGATTTCCATTAATATGTACATTACATACACTCCTTGTGTGTGGAGGAGCTGTGTGGAAAATTGTGTGCTTCCACTTATGCGATCTCCAATCCCCCTCCCCCGCCCCCCTTCATCCTATGTATGGGGAAACTTCAGAATTTCTTTCACGAGACGATAGCACTGTGTGATATCAAAATATGACGTCTGACTTGTTTACTAGACTCCACCATTCGGTTCAAGCCTTGCACATCACACGCTCAAGGAGAGACTCCTCCCAATACGATATCTTTGAATTTAATTTAATCTACGCGATGGTTGAATGGGGGGCTATTGACACAATAAAATATGAGAAAAATCTAATTAGAATTCAAATTTGAATTTCAATGTGAAGGAATGTGCAGAACTTTGCTATGAGCTGAGAACAACAAAACTTATTGAGAATTGATAAAGTACTATTAGAAATTATTTTGTGGCTCCAGAAGGATCAGTTTATTATGCTCTATTCAAATTAGTTTGAATGTTTGGGCAAATATTGCTTAAATATTGACTAAAAGAATAGCCAGAAATCTATTTAACCCTTTAAGGTCCATTGGATCATACGCTGACCCAAAGACTCGATTTTGAAAATGTTTCATTTTGTATAGTTATTTTATGAATATTGAGTCCAAATTAGTACAAGACTATGTCTTTACAATGCCTGATCGTTATATGACCTGAAAAGGACATCCTCAATGACTAACAGGGTCAGGAAGGACGAAAAACCGAAATTTTTTGAGTTTGGATTTTTTGCTAAAAATTTGTTATTTGAGCTCAAAGAAACCTATAAAAATTATTGTTAGTTCAATCAGCTCGCTTAATTGATCGCAGACCTTAAAGGGTTAAAGAAATGGTATTTTAAGATTTTTTAAAAAGAATTATAAAAAAAAATTTAGAAGTAGAGCTTTTTAAATATTGATTTTATTAAACGAATATCTACGGTAGTTGAATTCGATTAAACGGTTTAAAATTACCAAGTAACGTTTCGAGGGCTGCATTGTAAAACCGGCTAAGTCGGTATGAGCTCCGAACCGACTTAGCCGGTTTTACAATGCAGCCCTCGGTTTATTTTCTTACATTTAACAATTTTTTTCTGATGTGAACGTTTTTTTTTTATAAATCTAAACCCTTTTTAAAACGATTGACATGTTTTCTAACATTTGACGATTATTTGCGTTAATTTTTTTTAAGTTCAATGTTTGATTTTTTATAACCGTTTTATTTTTTTCATAATAATATTTATCATTTTTACTCGTTTGAAAATTTGGGTTATCATATTTTTTTTTGTAAATTTAAGCTATTTTTTTTGACTTGTTGAAAGAAAAATTGAAATTTTCTTAATTTTTAGGTTTTTTAAAATCCCGAATACCCACCTTTCAACCCCGGTTATTGAACTTGCAGGTAATATGTATTTGTGTTCTGATCATTTTTTATCTTAAATTTTAGATAGGTGTCTCATATAAGAATTTCACTCAAAACCTTTGAATATTGAAGATATTTTAATGATTTTCAAACAATTGTTTTTTTTTTAATTCCTACTTAATGTAAACTTAATTCAAACAACTTGAGGAAGATATACGAAATTCACAATTTTCTCCCCGAAGGCGAACTAATGTGAGAAAACTTTAGTATTACTTTCATACCCAAAAATACATAACAAGGCAAGAATGCAAAGTTGAAGTAAACTGATCGCATTTTAACTTTTCATGTTGCGTTTTTGTACGGGAACTTTCTCGCAGCAAATGTTTGCAAAACTCAACTTTTCGCAGAAATTTGTGTGTGTGTGAATAAGTAATATCCAGAGCTGCATATGAATTTTTGGGGTTGGGAAAGTGCTGAATATTTTCTTTGCAATAAGTATGCAAATTTTTCCAAAATATTATCTCTTCTCAATACATTTGGGGAGAAAATTATTTTCTATGTTTATTTTGGCAAAATTCTCAGTAAGAAATTTTCCCCAACAATCCTCAAATTTAGTTCTCTCTTAAATCATTTAAAATTCCATACAAGAGAATATAAATTGTTTCTACAATTCCTTTTTCAAAACTACATACATACATTGGTATAATGTCCTTGTGGGAAATCGTAGCTCATCAAACTTTCCGCAGAATTTCGGATTGTGCAACCAAATACGATGGAATAAGAGGGATGGAGGCGGTTTATGCATGGAGCTGTGATTCAAAAGTGGTTGGGGGGGTGGGAGGGGAGAGTGTACTTTGCAGCTCAAGAACTCCAAAAGCACTGCACATATACACAAATTTGTGAAGTGAATCGTAAATTTTTTACCATCCTCTCCACTTGAGAAAACCGGATAAGTCTACAAGCAGCATTTTGCCACCCACGACTCCATCTCATGCCTTTATTACTTCGTGGGCCGAAATCTCGGGCGGTTGGACGATATTGGGGAGGATGGGGGGAGCATGCATTCATGGGGATGTGTCGGAGGGAAGTTGCCGAGAAGCAGCGATATGCACAGTTGAATTCCCGTGGAAATCGACAGGCAGTGTGGGATTGTTGAGATGGGTGGGTAAAGCAAGCTCCAGCGGGGGTGGAGGTTCTTGAGTGTGGATATTTGGTGTATATTTCCTCTACGATTCACTGCTTCTGAAATTTCTGAGATAGATGCGGCTCTCCTCTCAGATTCACCACGTTTTCCCCATGGCAGCTGCGAGAAATGCTCGTCTTTCCCAAAACCCCCTCCCGCCCAGACTTTAAGTGTGTGTACATACGATTATGTATAAATATATGTATATTTATTTTGCCAAACCGACAAATAACACGATGCAAGTGAGGAAATTTTTGCACAATGTTTACCACGTCATGGATATTGTTAGAAGACAATCGTTGTGTTTCTCCATGCTGGAATATCAATCCAGCATCCTGCTTTCCCTCTTGCTGTGTCGCTCTGTTGTGAAAATGGGAAAACTTAAAACAACATCTGGGATGCACGGTATTCTTTCACATTGCAACACCACAAAACCAATAATCCGTATAAGAGATTCAAATTTCAACTAATATACAAAACAAATAATTTACTCCTCAATAAGCAGCAAAAATGTTAACACTTTGGGGGCTCTAAAAATTCTATTTTCCTTTTCCATCCTGTTCTTGTCAAAATTTCTTAATTAGAAGAATTTATATGTAAGCTATGTAAGTATAGAGATTTGGTAATTGTCTCTAATTATCTGGGGAATGTGGCCCAATTGCGACCGCCGCCCAATTGCGACCTCCCCTTTTTCTCGTAAATGACGAAATATTATAAAATTAGTTTCACTACATTATGAAGATATTATAGTAAGAGTCGGCCCAGTAGAGCAGTGGCAAAGCAGACGGTCCCAGTGTCCGTTTGCTCTGTCCCTGGGAGGGTCGGCGGGTTCGAGGCTCGGTGGTGTTCGATTGGCTGTAATGCAGATATGAAAAAAGATCTCATTCGGTCAGGAATGCCCCCACTCGTTCCCACCAGTGCAATATTACAACGAGAGGCAACTCTTGAACTGATATTGACTGCTCTGCACCGTTGCTTGTGATAAAAACTTATGAATGAGGAATATTCCTAACACAAAGTCACAATGCAACAAAAATGCCTCTCTGAGGTTGACGTCAGGTCGGCAGCCGGTCATTAAAAATCAAAGCCAAAATTTGTGTGTGAGAAGCCAACCCCAGTAATGGGACAAATGGCTATGTGTGTTGTTGTTGTTGTTGTTGTTTATGAAGATATTATAGTAAGGTAATGTTAGCGCCTAAAATAAATTAATTTGGTACACAACAGGACGAATGGGACGAATTAAAAATCAAAATTCATTTTCAGCACTTGGCCGACATTTTCTGATTTTAGAAACTAAGTTGGTATGAGTTTTTTTTCCCACTATTATGTCTCATATTATGCCGCGTTTCTGTAGCTTAGAGGGTCTAGTCTATTACTTGATTTACAATTTTTTGAAAGATTTTAGGTATTTTAAGTAATTAAGTGAAAATGTAATACATGCAAAATGGTCTAATTGCGACCCCCAAAATGTTTCAATTCGGACCGTCTATTTCCACCACTCACCACGGTAAAGCTGTCGCGCGTGCGTGTAATGGTGTGGAAGTGTCCCTCTCACACAGACCGCGCTGTGTTTTGATTCCAGGAAAATCATTATTTTTTTACGTTTCTTGTAAGTTTTTTCGCAGTGAAAATGTTCCTAAAGCCAAAGGGGAATGCAGTTAGTGTAATTTACGCATTCCTCAGAAGAATTTTCGTGGATTTTCTGGGAATTACGTCAGTGAGTGCGCAATTGTCTGTGTGTGTGAAATTCCGTGTAGTCACCTCAAGGGCGAAATGTCAAAACAAATGTGGGAAAAATTGAAAATAAATTCTTGATTTTTCGGCTTTACCGTGTATTTCATGGCAGTTTTCCTATTTATAGTAGTGATAAAAGTGATCTACTAGTGAAAAACCCACAAATTACGGCAAAAAGAGGGGGTCGCAATTGGAACACCGTGGTGAAAAATTGCAATTTTAGCAACTTTTTTTTTTTTAATTCGACTATTACTCAGAACAGGTAAGAGTTGGAATGTTTGCATCTATGGAACAAAGTTAGCCTATTAAATGACCTTTCCAATGGTACCAAACTTGAAAGATTTAATTCATTTTAATATGACTTTTTTCAATCCTTCTGAAACAGAATTTAGAGGGTCGCAATTGGGCCACGTTCCTCTAAACTGACTTTTGTCGAATGTGTCTTACATTACTCAACTCATGAATTTACCCTTCTCTACTCTATTAATTATTCTGTTCCCTTTGTGTTCCATATTATGCATTATATCTTTTAGCACATTGTTGCTTTGGTATGTAACATGAAGAGGGGATGGATGCATTGTGGGTAAACATTTAACATCATTAAAAATCAAAATATTCGTTTCAATGACTTGTTCATAGCTCATTATGAAACCCATCAAATAAATTTGGTGTGTTCAATGGAATTTTAATTAGAACGAAATAATAAAACAGGAAGGTACATAAGCTATATACACATACACACATATTCCAAAATATATATGTATATTATGTTTCAAAATATTTACCAAGCCCTCCTCTTTAGTTCTCATTGCTAAATAAAACATGGTTGTTGCATTTTAATTTTTGGCTTTGATTTGTCAACAAGAAAATCTCATGCACATTCGCGGTTTGATGTGCGGTCTATGTACATTGTTGACTCGGAAACTTCCCAAGGATATTCATGATGGAAGCTCCCTAATGGTATCCTGTGCTATGTATAAAATGAATCACATTGTATTGCGTTATATAGTTGGCAAATAATAGCGTTAACTAACCATCAGTGTCTCGTGTGTTTAAATTGATCACACGAAATTGACAGGATATCAAGGACCAAGAGGACTCCCTTTGGGAATAGTGTGTGTGTACCACTCTATACTCTATTTATTTGTAATTTAATGCAAACTTCCGATTCCCAAATTTGTTTCAAAATGGATTTATCTACAAACCTCATTAATAATCCAATTATCTTCATTAACAGCGGCACAGTGGAACTTATAAATTCTTTAGGGGCATTTAACATACACCCAACAAGATAGCACATAGAGTACCCCCTCCTCCTCCCCTTCCTATCTAACATATACTTGGCATATTTAGCAGTAAAGTCTGTACTGCACCACTTTGCATTGCATTCGTGGAAAATGTACTCGAAACAATGGAGAAATGAGGAAAAGTTTGAGAAATGGTGCAATAAATAAAGTTATTTTGTGAGTTATAGAGAAATTATTTTAGTGGAAACCGTTCAATTTAGTAGAAATATCACAGCCAAAAAGGAACAACTTTCCATATAAATTCACAACACTAAATAAATTTCCCAGTGCAAAGACTCATCTTTCATACTTTGGACCATCTTCCAAAATTCTCATCCCATCTCTTTCTAAGCACACCCTCCCAAGCCCCCTCACCCGCTTTCCACTCAAACCCCAACATTTTCCTGCGTATTTGTAACTTTTGCTTATTTGTTTTCCACGTGCGGAACGAACTTGCGATAGAATCCCAATTTAATGGTTTTCAAATCCATTAAATTTTCCCTTCTCCCATCGCAATTTCATCACGAAATTCTCACACCGCCGTATTTGGTGATTGAATTGTTAACACGACGAGACAGAGTGCGCATAAGAAAGTCATAAAAGATTTTTTTTACGATTTTCGAAATGATCTCCTCATATTTTTTCATCAATATACAGACAGAAGAAGAAGAAAAAAACTTAACAACTATCCTTCATTTTCAGCCCAAAAAATTTCTTCTACTCATAAATCCTAAAAAAAAAAGCTTTCGCTTCGTGGGGATCAGTGATGAACTCAGGAGGGGTGTTCAAACTTATTATCCTCTTTTAGACTTAAATTTAATGTTTTTCAAGATTGAATTTAGTACTTTTAGTGCTCCACTCTTAGCCTAAAAAATGAATAAGTTGTTTAAGGATTAAATTTGGAACATTTTGAGCATGAATTTACCGCTTTTCGGGCACAAAGTAGTTGTCAGGCCTACTTTTAGTATTGAATTTAGTACTTCGATTTCAGTTTTAAAACTCCTCGCAGTGAGATGATTTTTTTTTAAATTTTAGTTAATTAAAATACTAAAAAAAACATGAAAATAAAAAAACTGCCCCTGAACAAAATCCCAGATTCGCTCCTGGTGGGGATGTAAAAATATTGCTAAAGCTTGAAAGAATGGGAAGAAAATCCTTCAAGGAAATGATTTTTTCTGTATGTTTCAGGTGTTTAAAGTCAGTTTTATAAAGGATGGTCTACTAAAGGTATTTCTCTCATAGTTTTAAACCTCTATAAAATTTTTGTGAAAAGTTGCAGAAAAACAAAACGTATTGGGAAGAGCTGGGAAAATTCATTCTAGGGTTTGGGAAACTTGAAAATTACGAAATTGCTTTTTTTTTAGTTAGATATTATTGCTCAAAATAACTGAAAATATGATAATTTGAGCTTTTCTCAAAGCTTCCCTAACTCATCCTTTAAGGAATTAATTTATGATTATTTTCTTCCTGCTTAATTCTCTGTCAGTAGTTTTTAATAATAATTTGTATTAAAGGAAAACTCGAAAATTGAACGGTTGAAATGCTTACGGGAAAATTCCCTCCAAATTCCTCACAAAATATAATCCATTTTAGCACACATTTCAAATTCCAACCGCACGAGTACAAATCCAGGAAATAAACTCCCACGGACTTTATGCTTGTTTTGCTGCAAATTCCATCCTTATGGACAATGCTACACATACACACTTTAGATTATGAAAATGGCGTAAGCACGGAAACATTTTCGGACACTGGCTACCATAAATCCTTATAATATGACTCACGCTTTTTCCGTGATAACTCTTCCGTCCGTCCTCCCCCATAGATCCGGTGGGTGGATGGAATGGGGGGTTGTATGGGGGTGACTTTCTCCCATTTTCCCGGTGAAAAATGTAATTTTTCATTTAGTTACGTGGATGCAAATCTGAGGATGGTTTATGCTCAACACTCTCACACCGCGTGGCATGGAAGACACATTCGGATGACACGTCATTCCACTTTTTTTCCACCACAAACATCTACCCCAGATATGAGGTATGAAAATTAAAGTGACAATGTTTTAATGGGGATGTCGCATGTCCCAGTGGTATTACGTTGTAATGGCGAGCTTACAACTTACCCTTCTGCGGAGCTTTTGCGGAGATTTCGCACTGAGGTGGAAGGAATAAGCTCAAAAATCATCCAGGCAGGTGAATTTTCGGCTGAGGATGAGGTAGAAAGAATTAATATTCCAAAATTTGTATTTTCATCTCATTAGAATGCATATGGCAGCCCAAATGCTGTATACTTCCTGGGCCATCCAGGATATGCGAGAGGGGCAAGAAAGGAGGCGGAAAGCAATCCAATTGGCGGGAAGAGAGAGTCACTCGGGCGGAGATGGAGAAATCCCACCCGGAGATGTCTCACGCACCAGAAACATAAAGAAGAAAGATTAATATATCATTCCCGGGGTTGAATGTTTATCTCTCCATTGCGGTCGGTAGAGGTGTGTGGTGTGTGCAAATCAAGAGGTTCACAAACTTTAATTTTCCACCTTCCCTCCCGAAAATTTAACATTGGCGCGCGCGCGAAAACGATGAGCCGAAACTTCCTTTTGCATGCTTGATGCTATGTTAATTTGGTGTGCGCTAACTTCTCGCGGGTAACGTGTTGAGTGATTTATCTGAATTGTTCGATGTACACATGAAAAAGTCGCTAAATTATGGAAATTTTTGAATTATGAACAAGAAACATGATAATAAGGTTAGAGGTGGAATATGAATTTATTTTCCACACCACGAAAATTCCTTTCACACCGCCAAAACTCGATACCACCCCCCCCAGTCTTCCCTCATCAGGTATGGGCCAAACAACAGCCAAAAACTTTCCTCACAAGCATCCCCCTTCCCATCCCAGCCCCAGATAGTAAACACGCTAACCATTTTTGGGAGTTATAAATACAAAAAAGATTTTAATTCATTTTTCCTCACCGACTCTGTTCAAGAGGAAGTGGTTAAAGCCACTCATGCAGATATTTCACTTCAACTTGATGTTTTCCACCATCCCCTTATATACTCCAACGTATCCCCAATGCGGGGTTTGATGGGCCACACGGGAGATGGGGCAAAGGGCTACTTTTGGACTTATAGTTTTTTTCCACCACACCACCTATTTTCACCTCAAAATAGGATTCTATGGCTGGGAAAAGTGAGAGAAACTATTTGTCGCAGAGAGACGTGAAAAAAAAGTTTTTAACATAAATGAGATTAACATTTATGATGTTTTTTTGCGTTTTATGCTTTCATGCATACATAAAGTGCGGGGTTTTACCTATACGTTGCGGGATCTTGTTCTGAAAGTTGCTTCATGAGAGAGAAAGTGTGGGATTTTTTTCTCTTTCAAACGCTGATTTCCCCAAAGTTTCGTATTTTAATTTATGCTACCGGTAGTTTTACTCTAAATGTGGCGAGTTTAGCAATAATAAAACTTACGAAGTGACCTAATTATGTTGAATACTCAACATGTTTTAACTCTTCAGTACCTATTATTTATACTTTATTCAATAAGTTGCTTAATTTAAAAAAAAAAATGTTAGAAATTCGAAAAGATTAAGAAGAAAATATCCTTTTCTATTTTCTATTATCTTAAATCGACTAAAAACTGCAGTGGAGATGCCTGGTAGGCTAAAATTTATTGCAAATATGTATATGTCTTGAATTACAGTGGAGACGCCCAGTGATATCTATCATATTGTTATGTTAAATATTATGTAGAGAATTAAAATATACTTTTATCCCTTAATTTAAAATTATGATCAAATAAAAAATAATTTAAAAGATTTATGAAAGATATTTTTTAGAATAAAATGAATATTCTACTACATTTTCTACCATATTAGAGAAAATGTAGTAAAATTTACAAAATTTTTCTGGAAAACAATATTAAATTTTAGAATACCTATTTAAAAATTAAGATTAAAGATGTCATCTTCGTCTCAACATTATCCTTAAACCATCTCTTATCTGATGAAAAATAAGAAAAATCACCAGGCGCCTCCACTGAAACTCTTCAGATAAGTTAAAAAATAATTTTGTAATAAATCAACATTTTCTTAAAATTCTTTTCCTCCTACTAACTTCCTTAATTAACTACCGATGTAAAACAAATTCTTCCTGTTTACCTAGAATCAGAAGGTTTCCTGATATTCATCCCAAGATCCTGAATTGGCGATGATTTTTTTTGTAGGTATGTTTGTGTCTCTCTCCAACCTTTTCTCGATGAAGTATAGAAATCTTCCCGCAAAAGTGGCCCAAAAAGGGTATCAGGGGGGAAAAGTGTGGTGAAAAAAAAAGGGCAAGAGTGTGTATTTTGATTTATGGGAATTTCCAACCAAAAATCCCCACAATTTTTGGGGGTGAAGAGTACTAAGACGCGCGCTGATTACCCAGGAAAAAAGGATTCAATAGCACTTAACGCTATTCCCATATTCTAATGGACAGTCACGTTATTCGGATGAATTTGCAAATTTTACATAAATTTACAGGGAGCATTGAGATGCGCGGTGAAGAGCTTTTTGTGGGGAAATGGGAAAATGAAGCTGCTCCGCTTTTCGATCATACACACACACCCATACACATGCTTTCCCGCACATAATATCCCGGGGGAGAATTTGCAGTCTTTGCAGATGGGGTGGTGTAGTGCAGGGGTTAACTGCAGCTCCTCATCCATCTGCGGGAGCGCACACAGGGATGAATTATTGAGAATGCCGACGATGTACGTGTAAGTAACTCCACATGTTAAGTATTTATGTGAGGACTCGTCGATGCATTTTGTAAATGCATCGCTCAGATATTCAACTGGCTGGCCACCTCATTGAACCAGCTGGGGGCGTTGGGACTTCTCTATGAGTTCAAGTATCCATATCATTCATCTGCACATCCATCTGCACCCTGACGTGACCCTTGCTGATACTTGAAAAAAATATATGTATACCAAACACCCTAAATATTCTAATTATGTAAATGCACCCTGTGCTAATTGATTCTTATCAATGCAAGCTATGACCAATGTCATTCCATTTCCATGTTCTGTGTGTAAAAAAAAAATACAAAGCAAGCAAAACAAGTCGATTTTTTTGCACAGAGGCAGCACCACCTTAATTTCCAATGCATTATATACTTCCTTCGGCACATCCACGGTGAGTCAAGTATGTATAGTTAGAATATTCATGGAATGACGTTTTTGTCCACCTCCACAACCCCTAATCCTCACAGCTATCCCATTAGTCACCTCGATGTGCCCAGAGAGGCGCAACTTGTGTGACGAAAAGGGTTGCAATTTTAATCAGATGTGACTCACCAAATGACGCACTCAGACTCATGATGTCTCTCCTTCACCTCCCCCAAGCCCTCCTAAACTAACTCTCTGACCTATGGGGATCAACGGCTTTTTTTCCCCTGCCGTCTACCATGAGAAAAGTTCTAATTAGAAGCTTGATGAGGACTTCAAAGAAAAACACACATTATGTTTGACGGAGGTAGTTAAATAATAAAAGACACCTTTGAAGTTGAAGGAGAAGTGTGCTTCAAAAGTAATGCAATGCACCTGCTGTGAACCATTAATAAGGTTGAATTTTAGTGCCTGAGCTTTTACTTGCATTTTATTAGTGCTGAAACTTTAAGATTTTATTAATAATTGGAATGACCCATTTCATGGATTGGGAATTTATGTTTAGTTTATTTATGAGGTGTAGGTAGGTATTATTTAATTATGTTGTAAACCATATTTTTTTAAATCTCGGATGTTTAGATTGAAGGACACTATCTAAAAATACTGAAAAAGTCGGTAAAATTGGAAAAGTTCAACAAGACAATTATTTTCCTTTATATTTTCCTGTGAAATTCTGGGAAAATTATAATATTTCTGTTGAAAAGTAAAGCTCTTGGAGTTTCTTTATTCAAGTAGAGAAATTTAAGCTTTTCCAGCAATTCTCTGGAAAATGTAATAAATGAGCTTAGCTAAAAATAATTTTTAAGAATGCCAATGAAACGATAAAAAATATTCTATTTAAAACGAAAATATTTATTTTTAAAAAGCAGAAAACAATTATTTTTGGTAAAAAAGACTATTTTGTAATATTAAAAAAAACTTTATCAGTATCCACATATTATGAAAAAAAGCTCACAACCATCGCCCGAATGCAGACGTTCAGAGAAGCTAAAACTTCCAAGGTCTCCCCAATAAAATCAATCCTGGGAATAACAAGATTTGCGAAGAGCAAATCAGCTGAACTTATTACATGCACAGGGACATCCATATGTGGTTCATTCAATAAAAAAAGTTGGAAGCAGTTTCTGCAAAAATTTCCCATATATAGGACTTTCCGATGAACTTATCGTGCTCCCACAACCCTCTCTGCTACCCCCAAAATCCCCCGCAGTTTGTTTTCCTATCTGCGTGTCCCACATTCCGTGTGATGGCTGCCCCGAATCACACAGATGTACAACAATGTTTTTCCCACCCATATTCCATCCATATCTTCCTGCCATTTATTATTGAGTGAAGCGCCGTTTCGGGTATTTTGTTTGAAAACTCAATTTTTTCCACTGACGGCAGTGTTTTTATTTTGATTATTTCCTCGACAAAATTCATTATTTCATCCTCACATCATAAATCAAAGAAGCCGCACATAACCCCCCCTGGCGTACAAGTTTTTTTTTCCTTATCCCCCACACCCCATATTTTACTGCGGAAAGCTTCTAGTGAGGATGGGGCTGAGCCACCGCAGAGCCTGTATGTGCATTGGGTGAGAGAATAAAGCAAATTATGTCTGGGGAGAAAGGAAAAATTGAGTTTGAAAAGTTTGACGAGACTTCCATGAGACATTAGTGTTGTATAGAGATGAAGAAGAATAAGGAAATACAAACGACACAACCCTCCGACCTCCTCCGCGCAACATCATTTGCTCTGATGTTCTCACCTGATTTTGCAGGAAGGAAAAAGGGAGAATCCCACCGAAATCCCTTAAATTAATTTCCACCCCACTTTAAGGGGTACCTATACACCTAAACCAATGTGCAGAAAACACAAAGTGCTGGGACTTCCCCCCCCCCCCCCCTATAAATGATGAATGAAAAATCCAATTAATTATCCCCCTTTTTCCATGCTCTGCGCAACTTTGGATGCACCTGCAAAACACATTGAACATGGAAACCATGTCACGAATTTTATATACAGAGAAATTAATAGGATTTTGATTTCACTTGTGGTCGTCCCTCCTCCGTAATTCGCCATTATTATTAATGCTCGAATTTATTTATCTCCAATTCCACTTTGTTGGCTCCAATATCAAACAATAATGTCACATTAATAGGGTATTTATTTTATGTTTTGATGCAATTCCTAAGCATTAATTATAAATTTGGAATTCATGCAATAATTAACATTCATTATCCATGTTACGGACTTTTACGTAATTTTCATTAATTATTCGTAGAATATTGTGTTTTACCGGAATATTGCGAAAAAAACAGAGACCAATATTACAATCAATATTGGATATAGGGGGAGGGGGGTGTTGTGGGTATTGTAAATTGAATTCCAAAAATAATTTACGGTGAAATTCCCGCCAAGAGAGATCAAAATCACTATGAATGGAAAACTAGGAAAATTCATAAATATATGTATCTATATAGCATTAGTATTGATTAATCTCAGCAGCAAAGCCCTAATGAAGGTCAATAAAGGTTTTTGAAGGTACATCATTTGTGTTGCAAAATTTCCAAGAATTATGCTTTGTATTGGAAAAATATTAATTCAACGAAACTATGTGTATGTTTTTCAAGTAAAAATCTTAGAGTAAAATGATAAATTTTACATAGATGAAATTTTATTGATTTAATATAAGATTTTTTTTGTAAAATAAAATAAAAAAAAAATTTTTTGCTTTGAAATTCTATACAAAAAGTATGTAGAACGCTCTAAAAAGAAATTTCCCTGTTCTATGTTTTTCTCTAAAATTAATTTGTTCTATTTTGGTATCATTGCCATAGGAATTTTTCGATCTTCTTGATGAAATCAATACTCGCTCCCCATTCGATTTTTTCAATATTAAAAAAAAATGATAAAACTGCAAAAAATAGAATTTATTAGCCAAAAAAAAATATCCTGGACCCTTTCGATCAAAGGTCAGTATCAATATCTTATCCTTTTTTCCTTTAAGTAATTCCCACGTGCTTGTACTCGAAAAGCCATCCATATTCTCAAGTTTATTCTCCTCTAAGATACCCAATATAGAAAGAAACCTCCCTAATCATATAGAGCGTCATTGCGGATGGTATGGTCGTCCTACGGAGTGGGTGTGTTCTTTGGAGTTTTCCACCATGTTTCTGGGGAAGAAACTTCAAGGGAATGTAATGCGGGATCATACGAGAGAGAGGTAGGGGTACCCAAAACTTGGAACTCAGTTACATATTCATCTGACACAACAGCATAAAGGATGGCGTCTCCCGGCTCTTTAAATTGCAAAGACATACAGCTATCCGCACTCAAACTCCTTGTGTCTAATTCAAACAAAGCTGTGGCCGTTTTAAATTGAATTAGTACGGTCACCGACCACAAGAGCGATGGAGACTCTCCTCTTGAGTGGGTGTTTGTGTATGTCACTGGAATCCACAAACACCCTCCTCTGCTACCCTCGAGGGGCGTCCCATGCAGACAAATATTATATAGAACGAGCAAGGTGGGGTGGATTTGCCTCAAATGTGGGGGTGTGCTTTAGTCAAAGCTTCACTCAATTGTGAGGAGGTGGAGAATTTGTAAAACATGAGACACCATATGAAAATGCTAAAGAAGTGGCATAGAGTCCGATGGGAAGACAAAGAGAAGGACAAAAGCAAAGTGGGTGAGGTCCTAAAATACTAGAGGAAACTGTCTGAAACACAAATGTAGGAAAGCAAGGAAGCAATTTTGAAACCTAAGGGGAGTTAGAAATTAAGACTTTGATCAAAACATATACAGGTACATAATTGTCAATTGGACCTTGGAGGTATATTATTCAATGAAGCAGTTTGAAATTGCTTGAAATTTAATTTAAGGAGAAATTCAAAGGAAAATTAGGGCTTTTGTGATTTAGAGACTTTACTTTATGATTGCTGGAATTAGGGAAATGGGCTTTATTTATTTTATTAGTAGGGGGCTTTCAGGGTATAAAAATGAAAGGTCCTTTTACGTATAAAAGTGTATAAATTGATTGAATATATATTTTTAGCTCTTCGACTTCTTAAAAGAAAATTAAAAGAGATCTTTTAAAGATTAAATTTGTGCAAAGTAGTAAGAGTTTTCCCGCCAATTTTGAAACTTTTCTCCAATTTATCAGTTCCTCGTGGTAATCATATAGATCTGTATTTGTACAAAATACTATTCATTGCTGATTTGCAGCAACAAATCTTCAGCAGCAGCAAACATTTTGTGCGAGAAAAATCTCTGATCGATTGAGTTTGAGTTTCGTGTGTGCAAAATAATGCGGGATGTGAGTTTTTATCGTTCATAAGCTTTTCTTGGAGGAAGCAAAATCCAGGGAGATTCCTCACACAGTCGACCCGCAGTATCAGTTGAACCAATATGCCAATCCCCAGTGATTGGACTTTGTGCGTTCTTAAGACAAGAAATTTCTTCCGAATAGTTTCATCGTGTTCACCCCGGCAAAAGATTTACTCTGAATGCTGCCGCTTTTTTTTTCTTACTTCTTCTTCTTGTAGGAAAGTACCTTCTTCTCCCAGGAAGTTTCTCGTATGTACGGAGAGTCTTTCCTTTTTTTGTGTGTGCACCATGGCACCTTCACATTCACCATCAGTTTCAAATTACTTTATTGACAAGGAGGGAATTAAAAAGTTTCTATCGAAGAGCAATTTAATATATTTGACAAGTGTTCTATTTCTTCTTCTGTGTGATTTTGCAGTGAAAATGGGAAAAGCTCCAATTGTTTTGTGCTCTTCATCTTCACAATTTAACCACTCTCAATAGCATCCGACACCGTTCAACAATTTTCAAGAAAATATGCTTCATGCACTACATGTTTAATTAAAGAAAAAATCATTAAAAAGTAATCGGAAAATTTAAAAAAAATTTAAGCTTTAATAAAATTTATGTAGGTGATAGTTAAAGTTCTGGTAGATGATAGGAGAATCCTCGCATTGTATGTAATCAAAATCTTGCTGATGTCATACTTTAATAAAATGCTAAGAAATATTACAATTCTATCTCACAATACTCCTACGCATACACCATAGAATCCTCCATAATGCTCTGCGACTTCTCCCATACAATGTATAGTTAGTCAAAATGATAAAATTAATGCAGCGACAATATGATGAAAATGCATTTCATCGACTTCCATTTTCAATTAACCAAAGCTAATATTTACCCAAAGACTTGAGTACTGTCACATACGGTAGCTAAAAGCACACTTTACCCATACACATTTAAAGCCATGTATAGAACTTGATATATACAAGGAGTTTATTCTATTGCAATCACACGTTATAGATAGTTTCTATGTACACAAAGAGGTAATTAAATTTGAAAGATTTGCAAAAGCACTGGTATTTGTCTTGAATATTCGTGTTCTCAGAATTAGTGCTACAAACATTTGAAAATTAAATACATTATGTAAAAGACAGCATAGTGGACTAAGGAAGGATTGTTGTGGAAAATCCAGTGCTGAGAATTAATTTGAGGAAAATCCTTGGGAAAATAAAAATATATTTATTTAAGGCTTTTCTTAAGCAACCTAAAATCTTTTATTTATCAACTATTTTTTAAGGATTTAAATTAATTTAAAGGTAATATAATTGTATTTTTAAATAAATAATCAAACGATAGAAAAAAGTTCTGATTTTTTTTAAACCCTTCAGTTCCATCCAGGTATTCAGTTCAACGTACTACGGCTCAAAACAGATTGCATCAAATAACAATGAAAACACCCTCCGGAATTCACACCCTTTTCATCTACTGGGAAATGGCTGTAAAATAATAATATATAAAATATATTGTGGATTAATTTTTGGATAATTATATAATTGTATATTTATTGCTATTTATTGTATGTGATATATAACTCATTGCATCCCCCCATTATAGCCGGAAAAGTCGCCCCCGCACCAATGCCCTGTGTGACACGATATGGCTTTTGTCCTAAACCTCCCTCACACATATGGAGCTTTTGACAGAGCGGAAAAAGCACCCTCTATACACTGTCGAATGGGAGGAGGGAACAACTGAGTGGCAATGAATCGAAATTCACACGCGATTATTTCCAAAAATCCTCAGCCATTAAATTTGTACACAACACTGTACAGTTTCCACATCAATTTGGCATTAAATTCCCATCTATATGATATAAATAAATGTCTTAATTCATATGCAAATAATATTGGATAAATTTCCAATATATTATGTACCCCCAGCCGTGAGGCTCAGCACCCACCTTTTTGGGGTTTAACAAAAACATACATAGCTTGGAGGAGGGTAGAAATTCATAAATTAATTCACCTAAATTAGGTGAGTTGTGTTTGCGCAATTACATTTTGAAACTAATGGAATCGCTAATTTCCTGTGCAATACCAACTGACTCAGAATCCACTTTGTAATTTAATTTTCCAGCTGTCCCAAAATCACCCATGCTGTGTTGCGCGATGCATTGTGTGATTTCGTGTGCAGTAATCAACTCATATCTCTCACGACAGGAGGTGTGTGCAAAAAAATGGCAGGAAAATTTGCAAAAAAAAGGAGAGAGGAAAAAATTATCCGTAATTTGCCTTATTGACGGAAGAGGGTTAAAATTGCACGAAAGGTGCACAAATTGGGGGGTGGACCACTTCAACAGCGAGGGTGGATTTTAAATGAGTCATATTAAGGTGGAGTGTTTGAGAGGGTAGTGGCTGAAAATCATGATTTTCAACCACAAACGAAATTCAAAAGAAAACCTCAAATCACTTGAAAATCAAATGATTAATAAAAAATGTTTCGTGAAATAAATTCAAAGAAAATTTTAATAAGTTGATTGATTTTGTTATATATCCTTGATCTTTTTTTTAAAAACAAATTGAAAAAAGGAAATTATGAAAATTGAGGAATTAAAAAAGTCGAGAAAAATATGAAAATTCAAGGAAATTCTCTCGAAAATACAATGAGGAATTTTTCAAAGAAATTGAGAGATAATAAAATGATTTTGTGATAAAAAAAAGCTTCATAATCTTAAAGAAAAAACTGAATAAATCTTAACATTTCATACCATCATTGGTAGCTAATAAATCCAGGAAATAACCCACATTACTACTTAATGCAGAATACCAACGACTGTAACCCCCGAAGGTAAAGAGTTACGCAGAGTTTTTCCTTGTGAAAATTGACACTCTTGTGATGAGTAGGAGGTCACCACATCGATTCATCAATACGTTCAATATTTTGCTGAGCACTTTTTTCCTCACCCACCCCCCTCAACCCTACTCTTTGTGGTTTTGGCTCCCCAGCGGCAACATTTCATCATTTGACACACAAGTCCAAAGTATTTTATGCTCTTTTCACGACATTTCCTTCGATTTGTCTGATCACGCGCCTCCATTTCTCTCTTCTACCTCGTTTATTATTCCGCCACCTCTGTCGCCGTGAGATATGATGGATAATTTTTCAACAATTGAACCCACAAGGTGAAAAATACCCCGAGAAATCACTCAATCACCCAAAGAGAGAAAAATTGCGTGAAAGAAAACGAGACGTGAGATAATGAGGGTGGATTTCAGGGTGAGAAATTGCAATATTTTGTGCTGTGGCGGTGTACGTTTTCCACGGTATGCGAGGGGGTAGGGGGTGAAGGGGGTGTGGGGTGGTGAGGTGTGTGTGTGTGTGCAGACCTGGGGGATGAAGTGATATGCAGCTATAAAAGTTTTCGTGTGCGGAAGCCGGTTGTAAAATTTATTGAGGATATTAAGCGGATGGAGTTTAATTACTCCCATTCTCCGCCCAATACATTTTGTGTGTATCTGCCACAGTCTTCCTTCTCACACACACACGCTCCTCTCACAAACACACACACACACACACACATTAACAAAGTAGATTCGCAGGTGTAGAGAGTAGACGAAACTGGAGTGTGGGTGGGTACATTCAGGTGATTGCACAATGAACCATTTAATGTGGCTATTGTACCACGGACCCAGACACCGTCCCGAAAATGAATGAATGCATCGCGAATGTAAATGCAATAAATTACAATACAACGAATAGCCGCACAGTTAATAAAATGAAAAGCTGTTGTCACCCCGAAAAGCAAGTAACTCCCGAAAGGTACAAACATTAATAATTAAAGTGAATAATGTATCATTTTACATAAAATAGAATTTCATAATTTATTGCCATTTATGTATTAAATCCATTTTGCAAAATGCTATGTATTTCGTTATATATTACGTGATATAATTCAACACCATTTTTTCTGGCACAAAATGTTGCAGATTTTAGTCTAAAATTTGCTTTACATTTAAATTTCATGCACTGGAATTATTAGCTGATAATCTATATAGGATGATATGATCGTGTATTATGATAAGTATTATGATGGATTTATCTATTAATCCTGGATTCTACTTGACCTATCGAACTTTTCAGCTAATATACTATAATATATTTTTGCTTAAACTGCAGTTGTGCGGCTCATAAGCTTTAGAAAATCATCTAGATATAGGTATCAAGTTGCATACATATTGAGGAAGAAATTCTGCAATGAAAGGCTTAATTTATTATAAGTTTCGAAAGAATAAGAAGAACTGATAAATATTTAACAAAAATTTTAGGGGTTTAATTAAGAAATTTTGTAAAAATACTTTGATTTGTTCTCACGTTTCAATCACGACGTAAAAACGATTTACAACCTTATAAAAAAAAATTCATTACTTTGGTTGGATACATGGCAGGTCCGGTAGGTCTGAGAATTCTCTTCAAGTATATCCTCTACTTATGCATTTCTTACAAGTTTTACAATGTTCTTAAGAATAATCTTTATTCTAAGCTCAGCACCATTAATGGGGGGGGGCGATAAAATTTTAATAGTGCTCTAAAAACGTACAAATAATCTACGATTTTACGTTGTAAGACATTTTAACTTATTTTCTTTAACACAAATATGAGATTTTTGCTTGAATTTAACATTTTTATTGTTCAAAATCTGAACACATCTGGAACAATTTCAAGATTTTATATTCTTTTTATTTTTTAATAATCTTTTTTTTTTTAAATAAGAAAATAGCAAAAAGTTCTTTCATCAATTTCCATTCTTAATTAAAATTATATTTTTTA